>NW_025113075.1:2184029-2212191 GCF_010416935.1 Polistes fuscatus
TATATATATATATATAATTAATTATAAATAAATATATAATTATCTTTAATTTTTATATTAAATATATTATAAATTTACTTTTTAATATTTTTTGTTTATCTTATAGTAAAAAAAAACAACAATTGAAATACGAAATTTCGAATTATAATAAAATTAAGATATATATTATAAATTTATCTAATTAATTCTTTTGTATTTTATATAGCAAAGAAAAAAAGAAATGAAATGAATATTTTCCATCCGATAAGAATCAAAATTAGTAATCGCAAATCGCGTGTGTTTTTTCTTTTGTTTTATTTTTATTCAAATATCGTCAAAAGTCGTTCGATATACTTTTTCCCCTTTTTGAATTTTTTCCGCGCACGCTGCTTGGGCAGGCGGTGGGGGGTGGGGTGGCTTTTATCGGAATTTCAATGCGATCCTTTTTTTCTCTCTTTCCTTTTTTGTTTTTTGTCTTTTTTTTTCTTTTTGCTGTCTCGTTGATACCCGCTGTTCGATACATATCGATAAATATCGGGGACGAGTCTCTTTTACTCGATGATTTATCGCGTTGCGTTTGTTTTCTTTTTCTTCTATTTTTTTTTATTTCCTTTATATCTATTTTATTTTATTTCTTTTTTTTTTTTTTTTCACAATCGCGCCCGTATATATGACACACACACGGATGGTACGCTACTTGTAAAAAAAAAAAAAAAAAAAAAAAAAAAATCAGGAGATTTTATATAAATAATGTCAGATATAATACATTTGCGTTTGATCTGAGCTTTCAGATAAATCCCCATTTCAACATATTTTCTTTTTTTTTTGTCGTTCGTGTCTTCTTTTACAAAATGAAACAAACAAAACGGAAGTCAATGCAAATAGTATAATAAAAAAAAGATTAACGTTTCCAATAGTTGCGGATAAGATCGGGGACAACAAAAAATACGTTCGTTTATAAATAGAAACACACGTGTGCACATTAATACCAACACATATATATATATGTGTGTGTTTGTGCGTTGAAATTTGACTTATTTACAAACGTGGGATAATTGGAAATCCGTGATATTGGAATCTCACAGTCATTAAACTGACACGAGATCATTTATCACAAAAACCTTTTCGTATTTAACGCGAAGAAAAACGTTCTCCCCACCTTTCCCCCCCTACGCCTCACATCCACCCACACTCACCTTTATTCACTTCCTGTTTTTTTTCTTTTTTCCTATTCATTCTTTGTTTTTTTTTCATTTTATCCCACCGAATTGTTTCGCAATCTGTTACAGTCTTGTTTCATGTTTTAGGGAACAGGACTGGTGGGGGAGTGAAGAGGGGGGGGGAGTGGGGGTGGTGGGAGTATTTCTAAAATGATTTAAGGATCTAAAAATGATTTATAGGGATTTTATTTAAATATATTTATACGAGGAAAGAGAAATATTGTTATGTGACCTGCATTAAATGGAAATGAGAAAAGATTAAATAAAGAAAAAAAGGAAAAAGAAAATAAGGGGGAGTCGAGAAGGGGTGAGGTGGAAAGGGGACAGGGGAGGGGGTAAGGGGTGGAGGAGTTGGGAAAATCTGGTTCTTATCATCCATCAAAAACCCTCGTCACGAGAATCACCGAGATTCGATCGAGAAATTATGGTCGAAGGGGGTAAGGTGAGGAACCTTACTACTACTACTACTACTACTACTATTACTACTACTATTACGTATAATATACATACGCGTATCACGTAGATGGTTTAGAAACTCTGATGGAAAATCTACACAGAATTTATCGGGCTATCTGTCAAGCTTCCTTTCCCTTTACTTACACCCTTAAAAGATGGATTGTCCTTATATCCAAAAAAGATAAAATATATCTTTCCGTGAGATACTACTTTTGAACTTCTTTTTTTCTCCCTTTCGTTGTTTTTTCTTTTTTTTTCCCGTTTATAAAGTTAATAAATAATAATCGTTGTTTAATATCACCAATTGAAATTTTGGATCGTTGTAATATTGTTCAATAGAAAAAAATACAAATTGTAATATGAAATTATATATATATATATTGAATCTTATATGAATTTTAATTATTAAATTGCATTCACGTGTAATCGTAATATTTTGATGATACAATTTATTCATTTTATTTAAAAACAGTTTGAAATATATATATATATATATATATATATATTCTATTATTCTTTGTTGCATTTAATTTTTCTTACATATTAATGTTTCATTACAATCGTTTTACGTAACGTAAATAAAACATCGTGTATAAATTTTGCATAAAAAGTCTCGAATGAATTTAGATTACAAAAGAAAAAAAAAAAGAAAAATCAATTCAATAAAATAAAGTTAATTAATTAATCAAATCAATTTCAGATAAAACATTGGTATATTGAAAATATTATAAATAGATAAATAAATCCTTGATTAATACAATAATTCGATACTCGTGTAGTTATGACAACAAATCGTTCACAATTTTCTCAAGATACGCGATATCACTTTCTAATAATACGGAAATGATACAATTGTGAAATATCAAACTGATGGAACGATGAAGGAGGGTAAAATGTATCAATGAGATAGTTCAGTGAACGATTTCGAGCAGTAATTCTCAACTATCATATAGAAACCTAAAGCGGGGGTGCGGTTTATAGGTGCGGTGTAAATGCTCTTCCTCTTTAGGAGCGGTTTCCAGGTGCGGCTTTGATACTTAAGCTTTGATACATCGTTTCAAAGCATATTGAGGTTTCTCTCTCTCTACATATACATATACATATACATATACATATATTATCTAAAGCATTAACCACCGAGATTTAATGTAAATTATCAAGGAAATTCAATGTCTTCAAACGAAAATGTCGATGAACCAAAATTAGGAGTAGCCAAAATGAAAATTAAGATGAAATGATGAAATCACAAGAACAAAAGGAAAAGGGAATGTGATGTGTGTGTGTATGTGTATGTATGTCTGTGTGTGTGTTGAATTCTTACAACGTTAACGAAATTCTATCCACTTTAGCAACGATCCAGGAATATATTAACATAAGATTGTTAGCCACGCTAACTACCGAAATCATGAATATTCATAGTAACGCATACGTGACTTATCCTCGATCGTGTTTAACATTTCGATCGGCACACGATGAAACTTCATTCAATTAGTTTGCTATGATAATTCTCCTCATTCGAGAAATTCTAATTGTACGAATTGTATTTTTCTCAAAGTATCATAACATTTGTTTCCAACTTTTTCTATGTTTATTTTTTTATCGCAAATAGTGTATCGAATATATTATTGTTTAATCGTATATTTGAATATTTCGATTTTTTCAATTTGAACCAATACGTGAAATATTTGTTGAAGGAATTTTGATTAATTTCTATACGAACCTATAATAAATATATATATGTATATATTATGAATTCTTATTAAAAATATTTGAGATAATATTAAAAATAACTTTATTTCGCAAAATATTTAAATAAATAGCTCACCGTTATTAATAAGTGTGATTTATTAATATTATATAAATAAAATTGTTTTAAAATAAAATTACTCTTATTGTCAATGAGATTATTGTTAAATTTTTTTTTGTACGATGAAAAAAATATAATAAAATTAATATATAATAAAGAAAAAAAATAAATAAATCGTATATGTAAAGTAAAAGATATTTAAAAGGACTGACGTTAGTATTATTTCTTGCGTATTATATAAATACATAGACAATACATAGTATAGGTAAATGTACATGTAACACATTTTCAATATACGCTTTTACATCAATTTCGAGTGCAGCTGATGTTAAAGCATATCAGGTTTGAGTTTGTCGTCGTAGTACAATCGATCTACGTTAGATCGAAATTTTTCATCTCCTTTCTATGCTATTACTATAGTTAACCTATGCTAGCTAGCTAGCTACCTTCTACTGTCTCAACTAAATCGAACCACGTTTTATAGAATGTGAGATAAACAAAATAGACAATTTCTTCGAGATAAACGAGACTCGATAAAAAATTACACGATCCTGGTTCATTTAAAAATTGATACCCCTTAGTCTCTCTCGGAGAAAATAAAAAAAAAAAGAAAAATAAAAAATATCGAGTGAACCACGCGAACACAAAAAATAAATCCTCGAAATATGGTCAAAACCATGTATAAATAGATTTCGTGTCGTTTATTATTTGAAAAATGTTTTTCTTTTTTCTCATTTGATATTTTTCCAAGACAAATATTTCGATAAATTACTTAATTCATAAAAAAATAATACAAATCTCCTTGATAAATATCAATTTGTTTTTTTGAGTGATACATGCACGCATGATTTGACCAAATATTACGAAAATGAATAATTGTATTGTATAAACATTTCTATCAAATAATATAAACACTCTAATGGTATAAATATTAATCGAATCGTATTTTTATTCTCTTAATAAAAACACAAAAAACCATATATATATATATATATATGTAAAATGAGAGAGAAATATTGAAAATAAAAATTAAAATTGTATTCAAACATCGAGACAAAGTGAATAAAAAATATTAAACGTATCAAAAATGTTTTCCAAAGCAACTATCTCTCTCTCTCTCTCTTGCTATATTAGATTTATATTTTAATAAAACGGATTTTCAATAAATATTAAAAATGTATATATATATATATAAATTTGTATATTTATTCGAACGAACATTATCACTGCAGGGAACTTTCAATCTATATTCCCATAGAAATAAATATACACATATATTTGAGAGAGAGAGAGAGAGAGAGAGAGAGATAGAATGACTTCATAATAAGTAACAACACGTAGTATAACAAACGTGTATTATCTCCTATGACGTTGTATTTAATTAATCTCACCCTAATAAAGATCAAGCACACACATTCAGAAAGATCGTTTGTTTCAACTATGAATAACGGTATTTCATTAGTGTACGTCATTATTTCCTATCAAAATAGAATATTACTTAATTAAAATCTTTATTATCCTGCGCAACTTCTCTCTCTCTCTTTCTCTCTCTCTCTCTCTCTCTCTCTCTCTCTCTCTCTCTCTCTTTTTACTTAACATGTTTTTCAATGATCTTTGTAATATTACAAAATTGCAAAAATTTAAATAATTTCTATTAATCAAAGAGAATAATTTAAAATGAAATATCGTCGTTGCGAAATATTTCAAATATTTATTCGAATAAATAAATAAATATGTAAACGAGATAATTTTTTTTCTATAATTAAAAAATAGAAAAAAGAAAAGAAAAGAAGCAAAAGTGAATGATAAATAGGAAAATTCGTAAAGGCAACCATAGATTTTCTCTCTTAGTTGGAAACTGAGTTATAATTCGCGAGTTAAACGATTTCGAAATTGATTTGAAAACGCTCCGAGCGATAAATTAACGTTTATACGGTTCTCGATTTCAAACTACACGTGTATGATTCCTTTTTTTAAAATTATTATCGTATTTCTATATTAATTTTTCAATAAGATTAATAGAATTTAATTTACACTAGTATATTGTATAATATATATAATAATATACAATATATTACACGGATGCATTAAAAACGATTTTATTTCAGCAAAAAAAAAAAATAGTATTAAACTATTATTATTTATTAAATATTATATTATTTTTGCGCGATCAGATAAATCCAATTGTCAGTGTGTTGTGCGTTTGTAATCTGAAACTTTTAAGAATAAAATATCAAACGTGAAAATATTTGATGATCGTTTCTAAAAATAATCTGCTTTTAAAACTTTAACGTATGATTTTTCTTTTTTTTTTTTCTTCTTTTTTGTTTTTCAAGTAATACCGAACAAATAGGTAAGTACTTACTTGTATCCAATCGATACACAACTTGACCCATTTTAATCCTTTTCTTCTTAATACAAAAAGTATAATAAGTTTTCTAAAAGATATCTTTTTACGCTTATCTTCAAATAGAATCTTACAAATCTTATTTATGAAAAAAAGAAAGAAAAGAAAAGAAAAGAAATTAAAAAAAAAACACAAACAAAAATATTTTAACTTATTCGTTAGATTATCATTTAAACGTAACATATACGTAAAAAAATGAATTTATAATTATAACAACAATAACGAAAATAATCATCGATATATAATCCCACAATTGTTATAAATAATATATTATCGATATTAAAAATAATTCAATGCAATATTATCTAATCTCTATGTTACAAACAAAAAAATAACATATAATATATTATTTATATTATAAATATATTAAAATAATCTCTCGAAATGATATATTTTTATATTCCACTTTTTTATATTTCACAAAATAGTGTTCAAGAAGTCTTGCTAATCAACATGGCTGTTGTTTGTTAATATTTTTTGTTTGCATATATTTTTATCGACAAACATATTACTTTAAATGTGAATCATCATTTATGTAATATAGTAATGATAGATAATGTAGAATAAATTATATAAAGATAAATCAAGATAGATAATTACAGAGTATATGTAGTATATATTATCTACTGTAATATATATATAATAATAATAATAATAAATAGAAAATAAATGAATATATAATATCCATTATTAATTAAAAATTCAATTATAACAATAACAAAACTAATCATTTTTATTTACTATATAATATAATATATTTAATGTATTAATTATTCAATAAATTATATATATAATAATAAATAATAAATTTTATTCCGATGTTTTGTAATTTAATATGAAAATTGTTTACTTTCGCTTTTATAATTTATCGATAAATGTTATCTAACATAAAAGATGAGGATTTAAGATTCTCGACACATTCCCGTTACTTTTAAACCTTTCTCTCCCCTCTCCGCCAACTTTTTCATAGCAGTTCTTCGCTTGATAATATTACAAGTGAGCAAAGTACGTCTTGACTCATTCGAACGCAACGAATCAGTGAAAGAAGAAGTATTTTTATACTGTTCAACGAATTATTAATTATATTTATTAATCTTTTTTCTCGTGTGTTTGTGTTTGTTCAAAAAACGTATTTATTTAATTTTATTCCTTCAATATAAAAAACATAAAAATATATATAAATATATATACACATAAGCATGGGTCATACTTTAGAAGATTATAAACAAGGACCAGTGTTGTCTATTAAACAAGGTCAAATTAAAGGTGTCATAGAAGAAAATATGGTCGATGGTGTAGAATATTTTGTTTTTCGTGGAATACCTTATGCTAAACCGCCGATAGGTAAACTTAGATTTAAAGTAAGTTTTTTAAAACATATATATATATATTTTATATTTATTATTATTATTATATATTATTATTTATTATTATTATTATATATTATTATTATTTATTATTATTATTTTATATATATATATTTATTATTTAATTCATAATTTTTCATTATTTCATTATTTTATTACGTTTAATACGTATATAAATAATTAAAATTCGATGCGTCTTTATATTATATTTTAAATTGATTGCATCAAAATTAGTATAATTTTGTTTGCATAATTTAAAAAAATAATTGTCTATTTACAAATAACAAAAAATAATAATAATAATAATAATAATAATAACTTGCAGATGCAAACTCATTCAAAATAAGTCATGGAAAACTAAGATGATTATACACTTGTATTCGCTAAAATTTATTTCTTTTTTACCAAAACATTTACTTCAAAGTGATATTTTTGTTTTTTCCCTATACTTCGTTATAATTATAAAGATAAAAAACAAAAGGAAGTATAACTATAGTTGGATAAGCCAACCTTGTCTTCTTCCTTTTTTTTTTTCTATTTTTTTTTTTATTTTTTACGATAAAAAACCTCCCTTTTCTTTTTGTTTTAGTCTTTTCTATTTAAAAGTAAAAATAAGAAACAGAAACAGAAACAGAAAAACAAAGTAAAAGTAAAAGTAAAATATTCAATCTTATTTTAAATGGATCTAACACAGTAAGAAAATTTCAAAATGGGTGCTCATTGAATCAACGTTGAAATGTTTCCAATTGCAAATCTAAATGTTTCAAGGTTTGCGTTAATTGGATTTTGTATTTGACAATATTATTTTGTATTGATCATAAAATAGGATCCATTACCTCCCGAGGAATGGTTTGGAATAAGGGATTGTTCAAAATTTGGTAACGTGTGTGCTCAAATGGACGCTATGATAAATACAATAATAGGAAGCGATGATTGTTTGTATTTAAACGTTTATACACCTAGAATTGATTTCAATGCGAAATTGGCAGTAATGGTATGGATCCATGGTGGTGGTTTCTATATGGGATCGGGAAACGATGATTTGTATAAGCCAGTTTATATCATTCGAAAGGATGTAATCGTTGTCACGATCAATTATCGATTAGGTCCTTTGGGTGAGTACAAATAAATGTATTTTCAAAATTCATAAACATATTATTGTATTATAATATTGACCTAATTAAATTTGTTTCTTTTTTTTCGATAATAATCCTTTTTGATTATATATTATTCGAAATTCTAATTGTAATACAAAGGTATGTCAAAATAAATGAATATATAATTAATATAATATTCCATATAACACGCGTGATATAATTAAATTGTTTCTAGAATCTTGACAAATTTATAAAACAAATTATTGTACAATAATATCTCGAGCTAATCAAAATTGTTTCCTCTTTTTTTCTTTTTTTTTTTCAATAATAATCTTTTTTAATTATCTATTATTCGAAAAATTTTAATTTAAATACAAAAATATATAGAATTATAAAATAAATGAATAAATAATGAATACAATTTTCTATATATTCCACGATATAATGAAATTAATTGTAGAATATTTAATGCACGTAATAATAATAATAATAATAGAATATTTTTATTGTAATATATAATATGTTACCGTGAAAGTTTATAAGAAATAATATATTTAATAATATTTATATATAATCGAAGTGTAATTTATAATAAGAAAGTAAGAAAGTAAAAAATATAAACAAAAATATCTTTAGGATTCCTTAATCTGGAGGATGAAGTTGCACCGGGTAATCAAGGTATGAAGGACACAGTAATGGCATTACGTTGGGTTAGAGATAATATCGCAGTATTTGGTGGAGATCCTGAGAACGTGACTATATTTGGTGAAAGTGCTGGGGGAGCCATAGTTCATTATTTAACAATGTCACCGATGGCAGATGGTACGATTTACAATATTTAATTATCCTTTTATTTGTTGTATTATCAACGCGTGAATAAATACAAAAATATTCCCAAAATTCTCCCATAAACATTAATCGTTCATTTAAATCATTAAAATTCAAGATATTATTGGCATCTCGAATCCTACAATCGTTTGAATTGAAAATAATTCAACACGTGGTAGGAGGATATATTCGTTTAAATTAAAATGATTTTTAAAACAAATTGATCTTGATATTTGTATTTGATTTTCTTTTATATATTTTTTCGAATATTCGTACGAAACATTTGGGATCGTTCTAAACAACCTACCCTTTAAATCTCTTCTTCATCGCCAATCCCCTTTTTTTTATATCACCCAGGTTTTCTTCTCAATTTCTTTTCTTCTTTTTTTTTTCCCCCTCTGTTTTTAGGATTATTTCACAAGGCTATA
The DNA here is from genome assembly GCF_010416935.1 of Polistes fuscatus. Lineage (NCBI taxonomy): Eukaryota > Metazoa > Arthropoda > Insecta > Hymenoptera > Vespidae > Polistes > Polistes fuscatus. Next base: position 2,193,619 of record NW_025113075.1, read on the forward strand.
GCACAAAGCGGTGTGGCTACAAACTTTTGGGCATTCGCACTAGAGGAACCCAGGAGATATGCTTATCAGTTATCCATCATGTTAGGTTTCAAGTCTTTCGATCCCAAAGCCATCGTTGAGTTTCTACAAAAAGTTGACTTGGAAAAACTCGTCAAATATCAATTCAAAATCCTGACAAACACGGTAATTTATTTTGTCCATTATTTCGAAATATTTCTTCTCGCATAAAGCCGAATAAGATGATCAACAAAATTAAATATATATATTTTTATATTTATATAATTACGAATTATTATTTTTATTTTATTTTTGTTTTGTTTTTTTTTCTTCTTTTTTTTAAGGAAAAAAATACAATCTTTACGCCATTTCTACCAGGAGTGGACAACAAATCAAAAAATCCATTTTTATTGCAACCACCATCGATCGCCATGAAATATGGCGTTAAAGTCCCATTTCTGTTCGGTTTCAACAATAACGAAGGATCTTTTATTTGGGCCAGTAACGAATATACCAGTAAGTCGATCTTATTTTATCTTCGATTTAAATTATCACTTAATTATTTTGACGTTTATTATATTTTATTTAGATAGAATCGCCGAAAAGGAAGAGAGGATAAACTACGATTTCGAAAATTCGCTATCACCACCTGTGTTGGATTTATTAAAAAAAAAGAATCTTACGGTTAACGAATTCAAAAGTTTGTATTTCAATGAAAAATCATTCGACGATCAGCCGATAGAAAATTTGATTCAATTCAAAAGCGATTATTATTTCTTGCATCATATTTTCGAAATTGCACACGTTATGCCGATTGTTAACAATTGTCCGTCTTACTTTTATAAATTTTCTTACGACTCCGAGGAAAAGACTTTCATCAAAACTATTTTGAACATCGATATTCCCGGTAAACGATACTTTCATTTCATTATCTTATTAATTAATTATATTTAATATTATATTATTACGTGTTATTTACAATAATTATTAATTGTATTCTTTTATTTATTTATTTATTTATTTATTTTTTTTTTTTTTGATAATACTAGGAGCCACTCATTCGGATGAATTGTATTATTTTTTCTATGGAACATTATATTCATTATTACATTTGCAACCCCATTGTCCTGGTACACCAAATTACAAAATAATGGAACGTGTTACACAGTTATGGACTGATTTTGCTAAAACTGGGTACGTATATTCCAATATAATTGTTTATTAACACATACATACGTATAGATAAAATATTGTTGACACTTTAATGATTAGTTTTATTATTATTTTTCTAAACCCAATCCTTTTTCGTAGAAATCCAACACCAAAAACTACGGAACTTGTTCCAGTTTTATGGAAACCTTTGGAAAAAAATTCCAAAACGTACGATTATCTAAATATAAATGAACAATTACAAATGGAAAGTATACCGAAAGGTGTGCAACGATTCGAGTGGAATCCAAAGATGAATAATAAATTATAATTTTAATTGTAAATAATTATATATATATATATACGTATATTTTATTATTGTTAAATAGTTATTGTTGTTGACTATTTGTTATGTAAAACTAGCGATACGGGGATTAACATGAAATAGAAAAAATAAAATAAAAATATACAAAAAAATTGATCGAGAAAGTAGAATAATGAGGTTGAGAACCCCTGAAATAAGGCGGATAAAATTAGTACGAGAAATAACCACGGAATGTCGCTGCATTCGCTAGAACGTTAAAAACGTTACAAGAGAAATGGCGAATTGATTGGTTCGTTTGTGTTCCAATCGTGTGTACGTTAACTCTGACTCACAGTTTAGCAGGAACAACAACAAGAAAAGGTATGTTTATTTTTGTACATATATATATATATATACATCTCTGTTTAGTGTTTAGTGTTTAGATATTGAAATAGAATAGGAAGAGAAGTATAAGGTAAATTTGAAGAAGAAAAAAATTAAATATTATATATACTCGCGTGAATTTTATTAACGAAAAGTAATTAAACGTTAAAAGAATAAATTGTTGCTTAGTGTGAAGAAGAATAATAATAATAAGAAGTTATAGTTAAGTATGTTAAAATTGGACGAATGTTATTTAGTTATTTTGTTCTTTTTTAATTATTTCGACTAGAAACGCAATTGTCAAGGTTGAATCGCGCGTGACGTGTATTATTAGTCATCGTTCGCGAGAAAAGTACTATTGTGAAACGTTAACATTATCGACGTCTAATATAAAGTGTACGTTCAAACGAATTTCATTTACATATGTTATATTTTTTAAATTTATTTATTGAAAAGAGACGCGCGTGATTTTTAGGATAAATCTTATCCCCCCCCTACTACCACCACCACCACCACCACCACCACCACCGCTCACCCAATCCCCACCACTTCTCTTTTCTTTATTACGTATCAATTGTTTTTAAAAAATAAATCCTACAATTTTGTCATTAAATTTGTTTGAAATAAAGATAAATCTTTTTCGGTTTAACTTTTGTAACGATTTTAACGAATAATTTAAAAAAAAATAAAATACGTTACTTTTGAAGTCAACAATTTAAACAATGGGTCGAAGATAAAGATAAATAGTAACCGTTAGAAGTTTTGTATCGTTTCAACGGAATAATTACGTGTACGTATTTAAATATATGCCTACCAACCCCTTCTACCCGCGCTTCCTGAGAAAAGAAAATCACTTTCGAATTGAGAGAGTAGTTTGTCGTTAATTAATAATTAAATAATTATATTTAATATTAATCGAGATGTTTTGTAGTCTCATTAAGTCGTTTAAATATTTTCTTTTGAATTATACGAAAGATTATTCTTCTTAATTTACAAATTTTGATTCTAGCACGTAGCAATTGTTTATAAATTGTATCTGATTAACGTGATTATTTATAATCCAAAAATCGTAACCAATACTTTTGGTTTAATTACTTTTGTCATAGATTTTTTATAGAACTTATATGTTACGTTTACAAATGAAAATAATAGTATCGTGATTAAAAATTGTTTTCTTTTTTTAGAAAAGAAAAAGAAAAAGAAAAAAACAACAACAACAACCACAAGCATACACACATATATACACACACACACACACACACGAAAACCAAAAAAGTATAAACAATGATTGGCGTGTCATCGTACCTCATTGCGCTTCAAGAAATCAAAGGAATGACCCCGGATAAAAAATATAAAACTATATTAGAACATATAAAAACGCATATGAACATGGAAAGCAAAAAATTAAATCCAGAAATATGGAAAGAAACGGGAGAACACTTGCAACCATTGTATAAATTGATAATCGCCAATATGACAGAAAATTACGATATGATAACTGAATTGTTGAAATCGGAAGACGAGTTTATCACGTGCAAAGCACTCAAATGCAGATGGTATTTTCAGGGTAAGAACGAAGATGTCATTAATGCGGAATATTTTTTTCAAAATATCATACCGTTCGTAACGTTGAAAACGAGACACGAAATAGTGAAATCGTTGGGTCGTAATTTGAAGAATGAAAAAAAAGCGGAAGATTTTTTCGTCATGTTTGTAGAAAATTACGGTGTAAGTTATTCGATACCATTGTTGTTTGCTTGCTCCGAGGATTTCGTTAAAGCGAATTTATTCGTACATAGGATCATTTTGTCCGTCAATCAAGTCGACAGATTGTATTTACGTAAACCTAACGTCATAACTTATTATTTCAATTTAATTAAATCGAGAAATAACTCGCGAACGTCTATCATTTCGAAGGAAACAATCCATGGATACAAGAAGTTTTTACCGAAATTGATCAAAAGGAATCACAATTTGTTCAACGAAATCGTCACGTCTTGGTCGTTGCAAAATAACTTTCGTAGTTTGGATAAAAAATATGCGAAGAATATCTTAAAAAGAAGAAACAATAGTCAAAGTATATTGGAAGAAAATCCACGTGTATGGATCAAATTTATAGACCTTGAAATGATAAACGAAACATTGATGAATACTATATTTCCCGCATTATTACCTGAAAGTGTCAATAAATTTCAGACGAATAAAGCGATCAATTATTTAGAGTATTATCCTAAAGATAAAGTATACAAATTAATATCGGAGTCGTACGAAAAAGCTTATGGTCAAAAATTTATCGATAATAAAAATAACATTACGATAAAATTGCTTCCATTTTTACCGACGAATCTGCGAATCAAAGTATTACCTTTTTTGAGGTCACAATTTGTAAACAACATATATAGTTGCGAGGAAAATTACGATTCATATTTACCGACTAGCGTCAATATGAAAAGAATCAAAGCTGAAATAAAAAAAGCTGAAGATTACGATTATAGGGTAGCATTGATAATAAAAATGATTTACAATTGTAAAGTTAACGACGACATAGATGCGCTTTGTCAATTTTTAGAATACGTTGATAAAAATCACAAGAACGAGAGGCTGGGATTTTGGCAAACATTTTTCACCAAATTTCAATTTTTATATACATTTGATGATTTAGAAGTAAAGTTATGGCCGGCCATCGATACGTTGATCCTAAGTTTATGCAAGAATTGTATGTTCCACAATATCAACAGTTATTTGGATATATTGCAAGAATCGATTCTCGTTAAATACAAACATTTTTCTATGCATGATTTGGCAAAAGAATTTACAGATATGTATTTGCATTTTGTACGGAAACATCCGAGTTACAATTGGTCCAGATACGACGGTAAACCGCAAGACAGAAATTTGTTTTTCAAGATAATGGTCGATCAAGTTGAGAAGAAATTTGTAAAGAACAAATTAGAACAAGATACAGATTCGAGTTTCGTACAAGAAGCAACGTCGAGTACGGAATCAACTCGTGAAATTAATACGGATTCGGATTCGTCGTTAAAGACGAGTCACATATTATGGAACGAAGAAGTTAGGATCTATTTCGTAACCGATCTCGTATTAACTATGTACCAATTGGACAAAGAATATGCCCCCCGTACGACGAAGAAAAAGAGGAAGAAGAAGACGACAACCGCAAGACAAAGATTAATATGCACGCCATTTAAAAAATGGAGATCCAAGTGGCTTTTGTCACAGGTCGAAGATTTGTTAACGAATAAAGATAAGATACCAGAGAAATCAATGAATTATTTCAACCGATTAGAGAATGCCGTAAAGGAGAAGGATCCGAAGTTATACGAAAAACTGTTAAATGTAACTTTACCCACTGTATTCAATTTCAAGGTAAGCGCACCATTTAAAATGTTAAGAACTGATCCTAAACAGGTGTTGAACAAAATATCGTATTTCTTAGACACAGCTGAAGAATCTAAATCGTATCGTTCGGGAAGAATAAAACGTTTCTTTACCATGTGCCGTTGGTACAATATATTGCCAATAAAATTCATCGAGGAAGCTAGAATACGTTTGTCGTTGAAAAACGAACCGTATTATCTTTATCTGATGGCAATCATCTTGGACGGTCAATGTTTTCGAGATACTTATCGGCAATATTTGTTGGAAAAAGGTATTGATGATATCAACAATCCAAAGAACATGTATTTATTTGATAGTGGATATTTAAATTTAGTGAAAAGCATGTTGAAGGGTATAGAAACGTTAAGCCCACCATTACCGTTGGAAATTATTACAGAATTTTACGAATACGATATTTCTTATCATTTAAATATATCGGAAATTGTGTTTAACGTGTGCATGAAATCGTCGTATAAGAAGGTACAAGATTATTTGCGAACGATGTCGCATAAAAAAATAATGCTTAAGAAAAATGCCATCAGGATATACGGATTTGCCGAAACTATCGAGAAACGTGCCGAATATTTATTGTCCAGGTGGAAGAATGAAAAGGAGCATCAGTCTATACGCGTAGTAATATTTAAATCATGTAATAAACTGTTCGCGAATAATCCTAAAAATAATACCTGGTCTACGTTCAAATATATCTTGGAAACTTACCAGTTTCAAGATTGGGAATATTACAAACCGGAATACATCGAAACCCATGTAATACCAATCGAATATATCAACGATGTGGTCAAAACAATTACATTAATGACAATGAAAATATTAGACTTAGAGATGCCGGGTAATACAGAACTGAATGATATTCAAGAAAGGGCATTAGATTTTTTACACAGTACAATATACGATAAATTGAGCTGCTATTATGTCAGCAATGTCGACGATAAGATTATATTAAATTTCATCGAAAAATATTCGTTCAGGAATGAATTTATAAATGACAATCGTATGTTAGATATAGTCATTAATAATTATTTATTCGCCAAGAAGGAAGAATATTTGGCGAGATTTAAAAAATTAGGTAAAATAATGGAAGGTACGTGCGATGAATGGTTCCATTTCCAATTAGAACACAAAATTAAGTTTCCCATCATGGAAGGTGTTGGTGGTTTTATCAAAAGAATTCAGAACATCTTGTTGGATAAGAGCCAATCGGATTCGATTTGTCCAATTATTGCGGGACAAATAATCGACGAATTGGTGAAGACATTGTACAAGGTTCCCATATACATCGATATCTGGTCATACATAATGTTACAATTAACCAAATACTATATCCTAACGCCTTTAGAATTTGCTGAAAATGTTTCCACTAAGTTAATTCAAAAATGTAAAGAAAACAAATGTTCGTATGTTATATTAGCAAAAGCTATTGGAGATTTTCTATTAATTACAAATGGTAATAGCGAAGAAAATATCTATTATCCTTTCATAAATGAACTTTTAAAGAATGATACGTGTTCTTTGTCCAAATTGACGGCAGTTCAACTTCTTCCAACGCATCCCAAAGAAATATATTATGACATGCATTTTCAATTATTGGATAAATTTAAAGCACTCAAAGATCCAGAAGTTTTTTGTTTGTTGTATGCCAGACTTAACGGATATTGTTGATAGGTGTTGCATAGTTACTAATGCAATTTTAATGCATCGTCGTCATCTTTTTTTCTTTGCCTAGGAAAAGATCATTTTTTTTTCTTTTTTTCTTTTTTTATTAAAGAATATTTTCGTATACGTCTCATCAGATATAAAATCTGATATACCTCGTTGTTATTATTATTATTAATTTAAATATTAAACGTGTGTGTGTGTGTGTGTGTCTATGCATATGTGAAATGATAATCTTCTATTGTAACGAGCGAATAAAAAGAAATAAATTTATTTGAAAGAACAAATATATAATAAAAAACACACACACACACATACACATACGCGCGCGCGTGCGCACGAAGTATTTTTTCATTTGTTTAGCATTTTTTTTTTCTTTTCTTTTCTTTTTTTAACTCTTGAAAAGAGTAATGTGATATTACATTTTTAATATACAAGTCATATAAATGTTAATAATAAAAGAAATAAGTGATAACCAAAGAGAAGAGGGATAGTTTTCGAGAAGATTATTTTTTTATTTATAATTACGATTATTTTCTTCAATTTCTTATCACTTTTATTATTATTATTATTATTATTATTAGATGTAATAACGTTGATTAATTATTGTTCATTAAATATTTTTATTTTTGCAGATAATTTTATTGGCTTTTATATATTTTTTCTTTCATCGTTTAATTTAAGCAAAAAAAAAAAAAAGAAAAATATATATATATATATTAAAACATATTTTCAATCGTTTGCCAAATTTTTTTTTTATAGATTAAATATATATTCTTTTTTTTGTTTATTTAAAAATATATATATTAGTAATGATTAACAAATAATATCGAAATCGTTATATTATCTATCGTTAACGAAAATTCCTGCAAAATTATCTTTTAAACAAATTATATTAAACGTTTAATCCTCTAAAAAAAAAAACATAATTATAATATTATTAAAATAAAATATATTAGATTATAGTCTGAACTGAAATGAGATCAAATTCGAATAATTAAAGATCATTTTAGAAATACCTTGAATATTCTAATAAATAGGAACAAAATAGAGTAATTATTATTATTATTATTATTATTGTGTAGTATCTATAAAAAACAAAAATTATTTCGTAATATTAACGTAATATTTATATAAATTAGAAATAAATGATTGAAAGGGGGTACTTACAGGATGCATCGAATCCTGTAATAAAATCAGGACAGGGAATGTAAGCTGTAAATCCTGCTGGTGTATCAGGCCAACAAGACCACCCATCGAAGGTCATAGGACAGAAGGGTTCTGAAATGGTCAAAGAAAAAATAATTTTAATAATCTTCTTTCTTTTTTATACACGCATACGTACGCAAACAAACATACACGTACACACTTTTGTTATTTCTCTCGAGGAATATAATATAATAGAATTTTGTATAAATAATTATGCACAGTGTTCATTATTTTCTTTTTAAAAAAAGAAAAAAAAAAACAACTCATCCCATACAAACTCGTATAGAAACTTGTAATAAATTTTGTATCATTGATAGTATTAAAAATAAAGTGTATATATTTTTGTTATCCTTATTATTACACGTGTATTTATTAATATGCGTAGAGAAATACGATTCGTTCGTATTAATAACACACATGCATAAAACATTTATTTTAATAAACGCACGTCGTCGTACGAGATATTTGCACGAATCTGAATAAACAACATCTTACATAATAATATCATATGATATCATTGATGATACATGAACAACATAATAATGGACAATTTTTCGAAATATTTATTAATTATTTTTGTATAGTAAGAATAAATGTATAATACACCATAGTGATTAAATATAATTATAATTGTATTTAATATTAATTAGTATGAAAATAATTGTTACGATCAGATCAGTATCGTTAATAGAAATATAATTCTTATATATTTTTGAATAATTAAAAATACGAAAATGATATATAACACACGATATAGTGATCGATATATATTAATATTAAATGAAGAGAATGATTAATTGTTACGATCAGATTGTATTGTTCGATGTGCAAGTTTCCAGAATTTAAAATCGATTCATTGTAGGATATCGGGGCTTGGAAACGCATGCGCAATCCTTTATCAAGCATTCGATATATTCCCAGACGTTATCTATGCAATTGCAATTTCGAGATTCACGCAGAGTTTCTCCCTACTGACGTTGAGAAACCATTCAAAAGTCTGTTTCGTAAGGTAATAATGATACCACTCACGTATGCCCCTTATGCATCACGTAAATGCTTTCATTAAAGTTTCAACAATTTGTACTTACGTTATCTATTTGAAATAAACAAATAATATTTAAAAAATAACACGCGTAGATTCGACTATTTTTCTTTATTTTGTTCTTTCCTTTTGGATAGTATTATTCTTATTTAGAATTTATTTTCGATTAATAGAAATGATTTTATTATCATAATAATTTGTATCTTTAATTCATTTCATATTTACAATTTTCTTCAATATTCTATATTATAATTGATATATATTATATATTTTTATATATATAATTTAAATATCATGTATATTTATATTTGTGTATAAAAGAAATATTAAAAATAAAGTAAACAAGCGTTTGATAATATTTTTTATCTACCACATATTCTTCCTATATTACATTTCCTTGAGAAAAGTAAAGGTAAGATAAAAATAAAGAAACAAATAACATAGCACGTCGAGGAAATATAAAAAATGCAGTGATATAAAACATTAATATATTACTTATGTATCTACGCAATTATGAATATTACATGTTAAGTATGACATCAATATTGCACGAATAACGATATCGCAGATGATATATTTCCTATATCCGATGAACGATGATGGTTGGTTGGGTTATTACCAAATTATACTGCATATTTCATCGTACGTACGTTCACGTCATTGGTTAAACAAATCCTAACCGAGATCAAACGTAATATTTTAACATTTTATTTACTTTTTTTCTTTCTTTCTTTCTTTCCTTTGCAACTACCTCTTCTAATTATTTTTCATTTTTTTTATATTACGATCAACGAGATCATTCTTCAACAAATTACACGAACTACGTTTATTAAAATTCATTGACTATAAATTCAAATAAATAATTAAATTTTAACTAAATCTTACTCACATTTTTTTCAAACTGTGTTTATTCAAATGCACTTACTATAAATAATATATATATATATACTTCATATATATACTTCGTATGTGGAATCAATTATCGGAGATATCGTAGCTCTAAGTGACTATAAGAATTCAGATTAAGATATCACACCTACTTTATTGACTACTACCACTATTATAGAACTGTTATACTGTTATACATAATTTTAATTTTTGTTTTGTTTTTATCTATACATTATATTGTACTTTACTGTAATTAATGGTCTTTAGGGAGCCTAGGCTCTAGGGTCAATAAAATATTATTAAATAAATAAATAAATATATATTTATATAAATGTGTATACGCGTGTATTGCGTGTGGATTAAAAAATAGATTGTTATTTACTTATCTTTTCTTTTTTATTTTTTTATTTACCCTTTTTTTTTTTTTTGAACAAACAATACTCCGATAGAGATAATCGTTATCTCTATTAGTTTTTTGCAACAATTTACAGATACTTAATAATATATGAACGTAAGATAAAATGTTACACGTAAGTAGTACATCTCAATTGATATCGTTTCGAAATGTTTATATTTCTTCTTCTTTTTTTTTCTTTTTCTCACATATTAGATTTGAAAATCTCTTTGGAAAACTATTTTATCGTCGATGTTAGATAATCCAATGTTGCAAGATCTGCATATCATTCGAAATGTTACGTAAGATGTTGCATTTAAAATATCATCGCATTATTTGTGTAATTGTCATGTCAGCGAATTGACAAGTTCACGAGATGAAGAAGAAATAAAAAGAATGAGTATAAATTATTACAGAATAATATAACGAAATAAGAATGTTTCGAATGATGAAAAATCATAGTCATGGGAAGAAAACATGCAGGAATCTCTACTACCAATAAATTCAAGTCATTTTTCATAATTCACAAACAAACCCATCGAATTATACACTTTGAGATTAATCTTGTTGCATTGCAATTATATTTTATCTATTGACAAACTGTTCCACCTAATTTATTGGACGTGTAATATGTTAAAATTTCAAATTCATTCTTTGAAAAAAAAAGAAAAGGAAGAAGGAAAAGAAACAAAGGATTCAAAAACAGTCAAATAATCAAATGTAAAAGCACCCATTTTCGTGACTTTTTGTGATTTTCGTTCCCATCCACCCTCTCAACCTCTGTGAAATTTTGTTATTCGAGTTCCAAAGGGTTAATCATGAATTTTCGATAAATTCTCTGTTCGAATTTTTCTTTGCTTTATATTGGAAAATCGTGAATTGTTTTTCTACGGTTTCACGGTTTTCTAAAAATTAAATAAATTAATGTTTTCTTTATGGAAACGTCCTTGAGATAAAAATTTTGACAACGTTGAGACAATGATAATAATATTTCATAATTTTTAATGATTAATTGAAAGAACAAAAATATGAATACGATTTTATTTAAAGAAGACGTTGATGTATAATTCCACGTGTATATTATCTAACTGTTGATATAATATTATTAGAGTTTATTTATATGACCTTGGTTTGATTCACATGTATTAAATAACATTTCTCAAAAAAATTATGTTGCGCTTTTGTTCGATAAAAGTTGAACGCAAATACATTTAAAATATATTTCTAATGAATCCGTATAATTATTGAAATTAAAAATAATCAATTGTATGCATTTTAAACAAGTATAACGAGATTAAAATAAAAATAATAATAAAAAAAGAAAAAGAAAAAAGAAAAGAAAAAGAAAGAAAGGAAAAATCATACAATATTGACCCATCGAATGATAATAAATAAAATTAAGATAAATGAAAATTAGGTATAGATAATAAAAAAAAAACAACGTTGTTTTATTTTATAATCGTATTAAAATAATTAAATATTGTAATAATGTAATGAAACGAATAATAAAAAGTAAATAGTACGGGGTCAGAAACGAAATATTATTTGTGTACAATTTAAAGAATATAAAATATAAAATAATGAATGTGTATTGAACAAATCTATGTATACGTATGTACGTTAGTATGCAACTTTGTGTGTGGGTATGTGGACGTGTGTCTGTGCACACACGTCTGTGTAAAATGTAAGTCACGTGTAATGAAAAATTTAAAAACGTGAACTAAGGAAAAACGAAGCTACTATAAACTAGTAATGTCGAACAATCCTATCAGTGTGCATTGAATACTTGTAGGGAAAAGATCATTAAATACGTTATATTATTATTCATTTTTGTTATTACAGTGAAACGTATTAGTAAGAACGAAAAAAATTGGCAAACACGTTTGGCTATTTTATTTATTTATTTATTTTTTTTTTTTTTTTCGTAACATTTAAAAAATATTTCAAACCGTATCGTATTTATGGAAATATAATTCGTTTAATTTCGTTAAAAGAAACGAAAGAAAGTTAAAGTAAACAATAGACAATTGGTAAAGTAATATACGTTCTCTTGTCGTATTAATTTTTTTTATCATTAATCCAAATGAAAATTTGAAAATATATAAAATATTAATATATCGAGAGAGATACGATGATATGATTTAAATATAATACGATTTGAGAAACATTGAAATAGTGGAAAATGTTACGATTGATTTGACGTGTCAACGGTGCTACTCGTTTCGAAAAACTTACGTTTCGTTTTCTTTCTTTTTTTTTTTTTTTTTCGTTTTTCCTTTTTTGCTCAATTAAATCTATCATTTGAATTGTAAATATGATACTTCGTACGATAAAAGAATATTAATGAACAAATTTGAATTAAACGCGACGTATTATAACGAACACATATAAAAATGAAACATTTTTTACTTATCGATTTGTAAATTTTTTTTCTTTTTTTTCTAGGAAATATATTCAAGCCAATAGAAAATCGAACGAGTTGTTTCCATAAAAGAAAAAAAAAAAAAAATAAGAAATAACGATGAAATTCAAACGACATAATATATTAATTTAAATAAATACAACTCAATCACAACGCGGAGTTTTAATTTGAATCACCGTCAGATTGAAACAAAAAAAAAACCAACAGAACGTTTAAGTTGCGCAGAAAGAAGAAGAAGAGAGAGAAGAGCAGGGGGAAAAAGAAGAAGGAAAAATTAAGAAGAGAAGAAAATTCAATGACAAAAAATGAATGTGTTAACGTGTTTAATCATTTATCTGACCGTGTGTCTAACGTTTTCTCAAGGATACCGAATGTTAGGAATTTTTGCATTCCACGGTAAAAGTCATTTCATGATGTTCGAAGCATTGATGAAGGGCCTAGCTAAAAAGGGCCACCAGGTTGACGTGATAAGTGCATTCCCATTGAAGAAACCTGTAGAAAATTACACCGATTTGGTTTCCATACCAATCAAATTGACATTGGTCAATAACGTTTCCTTCGATTTCATGAAAATTAACCTAAGAGAAATGCCGGTACACGCGGTGTCAACCATGGGTGGTAACGAATTATGCGAATATTTAAATTTACCAGAAATTCAAAAAATCATAAAGGATCCACCGACAAATCCGCCCTACGATGTCGTTATAAGCGAAGTAATTTCTTTTTTCCTTTCTTTATATTTTATATTATCAAATAATATGATATAATATAAAATAACGTGTATCACACGTTATATTTTTTTGCGCTCTGTTTCGTGGTCAAACGAATCGAATCGTTGAGATAAAGAAAAGATCGAATAATAACTTTTGGGATGCAACGTGAAATTTATGATTAATACGTGTTATTTGTTCTCGAAAGATTAATTCAAAGCTACGCGTTGATGGAATATTTCATCGTTATCGATCATTTTCTTATCCTCATTGATGATTTTGTAACATCAATTATATTTGTAATATAATTGTTTTCCTTTTTTAACTTTGTTGTTATTGTTGTTGTTAGTGTTTTGTTAATAGATCTTCGGTGCATCGTGTTTTGCCGTATTCGGTAATATTTTGAACGTACCAGTGATCGGTGTTAGTTCATCGGCACTTTATCCATGGGCCAATCCGTTCATAGCAAATCCAGAAAATTTGGCATTCGTAGCAAACAATTTGTTGGATTACGTCAAACAGATGAATTTCTGGCAACGCACTTTCAAGACTTTACACACGTTGTTCAACAAAATGTATTTCAATTATTTCACGCAGTATCAAGACCAATTGATCAAAAAATACGTGGGTCCTAATATGCCAAGCGTACGGGAATTGGAAAGGAATATTTCTATGATTTTGGTTAACAGTCATTTCTCATTGAACGGAGTCAGACCGATAACAACTGCGCTTATCGAAGTTGGTGGTTTGCATGTACAAGAAGACGATACGAAATTATCTCCCGTAAGTTTTCAACGATTAATACAAATTATTTCGAATTTTGCTCTTACAATTAATTATTACATCGTCAGAGTATGTTATTGTACAAATTTTAAAACTCTAATTTCATACAAATATAATTTATATTACTGCGAAGAAAAAAAAAGAAACGAACTATTTCGAATCGTTCAAAAAAAAAAAAACAATTAATTAATATTTATTACTTGTCTCAATACAATTCTTCAATCGTAGGAATTAAAGAAATGGGCCGACGAGTGCGACAAAGACGGTTTCATATACTTCTCCTTCGGTTCTATGATCAAAATAGAAACATTTCCAAAACACATACTCGATATATTTTACAAATCGTTCGAGAAAATATCGCCCGTTAAAATACTGATGAAAATACCAAATCCCAAAGATTTGCCAGCCGATTTGCCGAATAACGTTCGAATGTCTCCATGGTTGCCGCAATTAAAAATATTAAGTTAGTAATAATAATAACAATATCCATCATTATTTATAAAATAATTCATTTGAATTATCCCTACGATATTAACTAAAATATAACAAAATATAAATATTACATTTATTTAAATAAAAATTCGTTTTTTTTTCAGAACACCCCAACATAAGAGCATTTATTACTCATGGCGGTCTTATGGGGACGCAGGAGACCATAGCTTGCGGCGTTCCTATGATCGGAATCCCGTTATTCGCTGATCAATTTACCAATATCGATAGCTACGTAGAGAAAAATATTGCCGTCAAATTGGATTACGAAAGCATGACGCAAAAAGACATGGACGATGCATTGCACAAAATTTTATATAATTCAACATACAGGCACGTGTATGCAAGATACAATAGTTGGGGGAGAAGAAGGAGGGAGGGAGGAGAAAGTGCTCACACGCAAATGTTTCATTCATTTATTTATTTATTATTTATCGAACGACCATTCCTGTTACTTCACCCCCCCCCCCAAATTCCACCCAAAACCCCTTCCTCCGAAAACATTTACATTCATTATTATTTATTATTTTATTTATTTTATTTTTATTATTAATATATTATAATAATATAATATAATATTATTATATATTATATTTTTATTTTATTTTAATTCATTTATTTTATTATTTATATTTTTTTTTGTTTTTTGTTTTTTTAATAAAACAAAACAAAAAACAACGTATATTCAAAATATTATTTATTTGTAATTAAATAATTAAATTTGATGAATTTTTTGAAAGAGTCTTCTCCTCTTTTGTTGTTTTGTTTTGTTTTTTAATAATTTAAATAATAATTTTCTTTTGTAGAAAAACGGCACGTAAGATAGGAGAAAGATTTGTAGACAGGCCAAGGAAACCTATCGACACTGCTAATTATTGGATCGACTATGTTATAAAGTATGGTTTTAATTCGCTACATTCGCCGGCCTTGAATTTATATTGGTGGCAAATAGCACTACTGGATGTTTATATGTTCCTATTCGTCGTTACATTTGTCATTATTTATATATTATTTCATTTAACATTATTATTATTGAACATGTTTTCGTCTAAGGAAGGAAACACCAAAGTTTCTCATAAGAAAAAAATCACGTAAAGATTATGTTCTTTGGACGTTATAATTAAACAACGATATATATTTATATTTGTTGATTATTTTTGTTTTTTTTCTTTATCTTTTTATTATATACACAGACACATTCTCGTGTTGATCATATTTAATATAAAATATATATTTAATTATATATTTAATTATATAAGTTATATAAATAAAACGAATTTATATTAATAAAATATTAATGAAATCAAATATAATATTTGATTTTGTGAAAATATCAATTGGCAAATATATCGTTTTTAATTGATTAATCCTCGTGCTTATTGGATATAATTGAACCGAATGTAAATAAATATGAACCATATATTATATGGGTCTTTAGATTTACGAATTAAAAATATATTTTGAGTATTATAATCTTAAAAAAAATTAAAAAAAACAAGAAATTTTATAATTTATTGTTAATCGATTATTTCGCGTTGAGTTTTTTAAGTGTTTGAATAAAATAGAAAACAAATGAAGACAAACAACATAAATATTGGCGGCGATTATACAAAGTACTGGAATAGTAATAAATCTAATAAGATAAGAAAAAAAAAGAAAACGAAACTTCTTTTTTTTTTTTCAGCGAAAACATTTTTAACGTACGCGTATTTCAACGTTTTTTTTTTTTACCTAATTACTACCACCCTCAACCTACCCCCTCCTCCCCCACGAACTATGTTTTTAACGAACTCTGTTAACGAGCTTAATTTTACTTGTTAACAAAATGTACATATATCTTTAAATTGTCTACGAACAGAAGAAAACATAAATAAAACGATAATTTTGCTAATTGTAATGATCGATGGATTACAAATAATCGTCGACGTTTTGTTTTTAAAAGTTAAACGATTACAAATAATCGACGTTTTGTTTTTTAAAAGTTAAACGATAACAAATAATATTGCATGTTGGAATGGAAAAAAAAAAAATGTAGCTTAATTCTTTGCCTTATTGTTAGTTGAAACTATAATTAACGAAAATATATTGGCACTGTAATTTTTATAACTTATTCATATGATAAATCATAGCGTTCAATTATATTTTGGGAATATTTGATATCACGAGAAATTTCAAAATTAATAAAGAAATTATTTCCGAAAAGAAAAAATAAATAAAAAAAAAAAGAATATTCTTCGCATTATGCGTCGTACTATATATAATTTAGATAAAAAAAAATAATTTACCATTAAATATATATTTTCCTTTGTACTTATTTTCATGTTTTTTTATCTCATTATTATCTCATGTTTATGCATATATTGCGGCATTTAAAATTTAAAAAGAAAACTAGCTAGCAATTTGTCGTTTAAAGTAAATCCATGATACGTTAAACCAATTGCATATTTGTAAAATAAATTATTTCACGTGACTCAATGCGTGTACTTCCGTTAAATACGTAAAAAAAAACAAAAAAAAGATAAACTCTAACGGGTAATTAATTCGTAGATTAAAAGGATAGATAGATTTTCTTTACTTTTTTTTTTCTTTCTTTTCTTTTCTTTTCTTTTCTTCTTTCGTTAAAAATATCATCCCCTCCCACCCAGCACCTTCCCTGAAAAATAATTTTGGCATTCGTTTCGGAACAATTTGTCTCGTCCTACGTCAAAACTTAGGAATTTTTTGGCAAAGAATTTCTAATAATTTGCATACAACAAAAATATGTGTATTAGAATTTTACCGATATTTCAATTTGACCCAAATAACGAAATGAACAAATAAAATTCATGCGTTCATCCAAATATGCCAATTGTATGAGTGTGTGTGTGTATTGTAAAATCAACATTTCTATGATTTCAACGAATAATTATTGTAACGTAATTTTATACCAATTAAAAACAAATACTATTATTGCAAAATATACGCAACATCACTCTTACACGAATTATTATCCATTTCCAAGTATACATTGTTTCTTTTTTTTGTAAATTATTACGAAATACAATTTGTTTGTTCGCGTGTGTGTGTAGGTGGGATTTTTTTTTTCTTTCTTTTTTTTTTTTCAACTGAATATCTTCCTCGTTTACTAATTTATTTACTCGCGTTACGTAAAGAAATTTTTTCGTTTTGATGTCATTGACCCATTATTATATATTATTATATTATTATTATTATTATTATTATATTATTATATTAATTTTTTAGGCAAAAAAAAAAAAAGAAAAAAAAGAAATTAAATAGATAATTCGTTAGACGATTAACATTTTTTCTACTATGTGTTATATTATATTTAAACATTAAAAAAAAAGAGAAAAAAGGAAAGAAGTATTTTATTAAAAAGATGCTTAGCGTAAGATTAGATTGTTGCATCGGATAATAATCGAACGTGCTCTTTCCTAGAAAATAAATGAACTCGTTTCTTCTATTTTTTTTTTTTTTTTCTTTATCTACGATGACTGGCATAAATTTTTTTTATTCTATTTCTATATAAGTTCAATCTTAATTCGAGATAACATCTGAAATAATATTTTTTTTATCGACGTACGGTTAGAAACTTATCGTGAATTCGTATCTTTTTTTTTTTTTTTTCTTTTCTTTTCTTTAACATTTTTTTTTGCTATTAAAAGAAAAAAAATATTACAAAGCACGTAAGAATTTGTAATAATTTGTAATAATTTCCTATTAACGTAA
>NW_025113075.1:2218811-2220574 GCF_010416935.1 Polistes fuscatus
GAAAAGAAAAGAAAACAATGTCAAATTTGGTGATTTTGAAAAAACGAACAAAGTTGCCAAATATTTTTGCAATTTAATTTTTTTCTTGCTTTTTCCCCGACAGAACACAAAAACGTACGAGCATTCATAACCCACGGTGGTCTTATGGGAACTACCGAATCAATATTCTACGGAGTTCCCATGATTGGTATACCACTTTTTGGCGATCAAAAAGTAAACATACAAAATTACGTTAACAGAAAGGTAGCCATTTCTCTTGGCTCGATAGACGAAGTAACCGAAGAAAAATTGACCAATGCTTTGAAAACTATTTTAACTGATCCATCTTACACGTAAGTAATACGAATTGATTTATTTAACGTTTGGCAATATTAATAAAATAGTTTTAATTAATTGAATAAATTGCAACGAAGACGCGTGCACCAAAAAATCTCGACTAACGTTAAAAAAAAAAAAATAATTCCTTAACTTATTTAAAATTTGTATATAATTTATTATATTATATTTATATTAGATTTAAAATTGATATATTTAATTCCTAAATATCATATAAACGATATCCTTCTAATCTTTTCTTCATTTCAAGGACGAACATAAAAAAACTTTCGGAAGTTTTCAAAGATCGGCCAGAGCCAGTAATGAACAAGGCCACGTATTGGGTAGAATACGTGATAAAACATAAAAATCTTTTACAATCTCCAGCAATTTACATGCCATGGTGGCAAAAACATTTGTTTGACGTTTACGGAACGATACTTTTCGTTCTAATTTTAGTCACGTTACTTGCAATTTATCTCATCAAATTAGTATTGAAATTTGTTTTCGGAAATAATCGACAGAAGGTGGAGAAAATTTTAAAAAAGAAAAGAAATTAATTTAAGTAATTAAACAACAACAACAAAATATATTACAAGTGCCATTGTACGAGCAACAATTAACAAAAACTTTTTTTTTAAATAATAATTACGTCCTTATATTTTAAATATATCAATAAATATATTATTGTATATGATTCGGAATGAAAAAAAAAAAAAACAATCGTGTTTCGAAGTGGCCTCGAAATCTTACAATTTCTATAAAAAATATTCTTCCAACGAATTCTTTCCAGAAACATTTCCAAGATTTTATATACATATATATATATTTAAATAAATGAAATGATTTGATTACGTTAATTGAAATCAAATCAAATATATAAATAAATTGCATTTACCCAAAGGATAATAACATTTAGTATATAAATAGTATTACTCAATAAACCAATATTATAGATTATTATTTCGAATTATTGACAATTGTTATTTATCGAATATTTGTTACTCAATGCGATGTATATAGAACTGAAAATAAACGTTATTACATTTTTTTATTCTAATTAAAATCATTATCCAACGATAAACACCATTCATTTTCTATTATATCAATTTAAAAAAAAGATTTAATTATACTATCATAATTGTGAATAAAACGTCAGAATAATAAATGTTTTAACATTTAAATGCACGAATAATATTAATTCAATCTATTTGTAAGTATTTGTAGTCTAGTTTTTTTAATTAAATCTATTTGCATATATGAATTACGTTAACGCGTATCTCTCTTGATTATTCTTTCTTTTTTTTTTTTTTTTCATACTTTGTTATTAAAATAGTCTAATCAGTTATTTAAATGCGTATCTATTAATGCATGCAACATATGTTTTTTTTTTTCTAACTTCCCGGAAAACATTTCTAGATTAGATCTAACAATGTGTATTATAAAAA
>NW_025113075.1:2221437-2223173 GCF_010416935.1 Polistes fuscatus
CCTGGTGGCGAAGTAGTATTGTACGACGATTGTTTTTCGAAACATTCCTGAGCTCGTTCCAAAAGAATTCGGTCGATTTCTTCGTTGACGAGTATAGTACCTGCCGTAGCGTTCATTGACATCTGCGAGAATATAAACAATACATAAATAGATATAAACGAGAAGAATTATGCGTACTTCTATATGCGCAGAATATCCAACGTATTCTTAACGTGTTTACGTAATACTCGTTCTCTACGTAACATACTCGTGTTTACATTTTTCAAGGATACATCACCTTTCCATAAATTAAACGAATATTTTTATTATCATCGTTCACTCAAACGTATAAATTCAATAATAATTTATAAACAAATTGAGACATTTTAATTATTCATCGAATACAAAGAAATAATTTAAAAAAAAATGAATCTTATAGAGCACATTGATGAATTTTATTATTAAAAGAAAAAAAAAGAAAATATAAAAA
The DNA here is from genome assembly GCF_010416935.1 of Polistes fuscatus. Classification (NCBI taxonomy): domain Eukaryota; kingdom Metazoa; phylum Arthropoda; class Insecta; order Hymenoptera; family Vespidae; genus Polistes; species Polistes fuscatus. The sequence goes on from NW_025113075.1 coordinate 2,221,907, forward strand.
TGAAGATTACGAATGGGAAAGGAAAAAATGAATTTATTTGAAGGATTGCGAAACGAATTCGTTCAATCCTTTCTGACACACTTCTGATTCCCTCCCTCATTGGAAATAAGCTACTTTTACTAAATTCAAGATCATGCAATTGCCGAGTAATCCTACCTCGTCTATTACATCGAGTATTAGTCTGGTATTACGATAAGTTTCATGCATTACGCCAATTTAAATCCTATCTAACGAGGGACCAATTAGGAAGAATTTCACTCACAAATTCGAATCATCCGAATCATCATCATCATCATCACACGCGCGTGTGTAATACGAATAATACGAGTTAATATTAATAATTAATAAAAATTAATAACTTATACGTTTAAGTATGATCAAAATAATATATGTAATTAATGTATTAGAAAATAATTTAATAATAATAATAATAATAAAAGGAATAAATAACATTGTTATACGCGAATTCATTTTCTATGCCTGTTCAAAAAGAATAATATTTTTTGATATATATAATATTAATATTAATAAAAATATTGTTCACACGAGATAATGTATAATAATTAAAATAATAAGTACAAATAAAAATGATATTACCGTATTGAAATCGTCTTTTCTATGGGATATTTAATTGCCCCGACGTATTCCATTTTCCATGGTTAACTGAAAATATAAAAGAAAAATAGGACAAAAATTCGTAATATAAGTTACATTAATTTTTGCAAATTAATCAAATAAACTAATAAAATAGATAAATTTAAATAGATAAAATGTTATTTCAATCCTATTATGATTTAATTAATTCAATACAAATATTTTATGTTAAATTTAATAAAAAAAAAGAAGGAAAAAGGGATAAAATTTGTGACGTATTTTAAAACAAAAAAATATCTTTTATCAAACGCAAAAGGACGACATTCTTCTTCCCCCCCTCCTATCTTCCTTCACCGCCATGAGTCTCAGGAAATTTAGTGGGTTTCTCGTTCAAACTAACATAAATCAATATATCGATCCTTTTTTTTTATTACTATTGGTAAAAAAAAAAAGTATACACTCGTTCGACGGTGTACGCAGAATTTACTGCTGAAAAATGGCTGAACAAACTCGTTACGTGTGTTTTTTTTTTTTTAATATCCTTTTTGATTTCTCTCGGTCTTTTGTTTCCTCCTTTATTTCTCGTTAGTTTCCAAGTTAAAATTAATATTTGTTTCGGAGAGATCGATAACGAGAAATTATGTGATATAAAAACCATAAAAAAAAAAAGAAA
>NW_025113075.1:2239821-2260398 GCF_010416935.1 Polistes fuscatus
TAAGTAAAGAAAAAGAAAAAGAAAAAGAAAAAAAAAACTCCGAATAAAAATAGAAAAGACGTGTGTGTGTTTATTATTATCCAATAGAAAAACACGTGTCTTCTTCTTGAACAACCGAAAGATAAGTTGAACAAACTAAAAGAAGCCTTTGACGTTGTAAAATTGTCTAATGGCATTGATCGAACAAAATGACATACTGCAAAAACATACCTCCTATTATACAAGCACATTGTGCTTCTCTATTAAACATACATACACACATACATACATACATACAGAAACAGAGAGAGAGAGAGAAAGAGAATGATACGATCTTGAAAACAGCTTTGTTCGATTCTAACATCAAGAAAATACGTAACGAGGAACACAGTAGTAGTCTCGTTTATGAAAATAGAATTAACGAGCATGGCAAATAGCCAGAAAACTATACCACCTATATATATGGGAACTTCCACGTCAAATCGACCACCACTTTCGATTTGGCTGAAACATTTTTCTGATTTTCTACCCCATTGAAAACCTCTCCGAGAATTTGTTCTTTTCAAATTGTTTTATCAAACTCAAACGAAAGTTACGAATTATATTCGAAATAAATTTTAATAAATTCAATATATTTTTTTCTAATAATTTCAATATTTATTCATTTAAATATATTTTTTAATAAATAAAAATTGACATATCTGAAAATTTTTTCCGTTTTAAATGTACTTTTTGGAAAAAAAAATATAAAAAATATAAATAAGCACCATATGTAATCATAATTTATTGATTAAAACGTCAACAGATATTACGAAAAAAAAAGTAATAATAGTTAACAATCTACAACGATCTAAATATAATTAACAATTATTCTATATAAAGATCTATCGACAAGGAAAACACAAACTGTGTACGATAATAGAACCTACGATATAAGTAAGAAAAAGAAAAGAAAATAACATACGTGTTTATTAAGCTGACGAAAGTAGGGTGGTCCACCACCATAAATAAAATCAACTCTCTTTCATTTTCTTTCCTTCCTTTATGTGTTTTTTTTTTCTCTCTTCTTTTTTTCTATAAACTGACTAACATTATTCCCAGATGAAAGATTAATTAATGTGATAATTATAACGCGTTATAAATATTCATTAGATAATTTATAGATTCTCTATTAAATTAGGACTTCTTTTTTTTTTTTCTTTTTTTTTTAAATTAAATCGATATTAATTATTAACACTGAAATTTTTAGGATAAATATAATTATGTTATTAAATTATATTACGTTGTATTATGTTTATATAATTCACGTAGAAAAAAAAAAGAAAAAACATATGATATAATCGTTCAAATCAAATCTACACTATAAAGTTTTCTATAAATTATTATTTATATAAAATTGTAATTATAAATATATTTATTATTAATTATATATTCTCGTGTGAATATAAAATTGCATTGGTGTCGAGAACACGAGGAACAATCCATCTCCTATTCCCTCGTGTTCGACATCACGTAAATCGTAATCACAATCGTAATCATTCGAACAATTGATAATACAGTGAAGGATGAAACCCGCAAGATGAAACCGTCGCGAGTTACTATGATCACCACCTATATTTATTATTAAATTGGCCTTGACCGTCTACCATGAAATCTAATCGCACTTCATTTACTAAACGTGCTTATTTCAAAAAGTTACCTAAGAAGAAGTAAAAAAAAAAAAAGAACGAGAAAATATAGGTGAATCCAATTAACAATTCAAACTAATCATCGATCGGAATTACCATCTCACCTTTTCTTTTCCTTCTTTTTTTTTTTGCTTGAATTATTATGATTTTATGTTAATCTGATCTAATTCCGTCCAAACCAGAATACGTAATCTTGATTAATTGATAAATTGACGAAAGAAACTAAATAATTATTACAAATGAACGGATTGCGATTAAACGATGAGGATTATTAATAAATATTAATTAATTATACATATAAACGAATTATTATTATTAATATAAAATTCAAAAAATACCGATGACAAACAATAATTGAACTATTCTATTCTAATCAAATAAATATTAAATTATTATTATAATTTACAAATAACAAAAAAAGAAACAAAAAGAAAAATACAGAAAAATAATTTAATACATAAGATTCGCGCGTAGACGAGTAATATAAAGATTCATTCGAACTAGATTTTCTCGAATAAAAAGATACGATGAGGGGAGGGGGTGGGTGGTTAGATAGGTCAACGAAGAAATCAGAAAAGCAAATCCAACTTTTGTCAGATCAAGTATAAGTACGTACAAACACGAAACTATAAATCAATATATATATATATATTTTTATGGAGTTGAGAGAATCTATCTGACAATAGATAAAAAGATAGAGATAAGATAAATGCAATCTTCCTGAAAAAGAAATCAATTCATTTTGACGTCATATCAGTCCACCACTACTTCCATTATTTCTTCCCATTTATGGTAAGGATTTAACGATGAACATCTCTTATTCCAACCACCCCATCCCATCCCACCCACCCCCTCCTACCCCCTTTCCTTTCTAAACCCCCCCTTACCCCCGGGAACATTTCTCATTTTCCTTTCCACATTTTCTATTCAAGTGTCTGGTGTTGACTTTATGCGAAACACGCGAAGCGAGTTAATATTGCCCTTTCATACCTTGATCTTGGCTTTTAAATGGAATGATAAATCATGCGCATACGTATTTGTGTATATATATGCATATGTATAAATATAATATAATATATATATATAATATATATGTATACGTGGTTTAGCAAATACGTACACACATTCGAAAATACGAGCTTTATCAAACGTTAGAAATAATTATGAATAGGTGAGGTGGTATTATATTATACTAAAAATTATAATTATATATATAATTAATAAAAATATAATATATTATAATTATTATATATATAATTTATTAATATATTATATTATTTATAAATATAATAAAATTAAAAATTATAATTATATATAAATTATAATTACTAAAAATTATAATAATTATAATTATTATAATTATTATAATTATTATATTATATTATATTATATTATATCTCAAAAAAAGAACGAATATATAATAAATAAATGAAATATGATTTTTTGTATTTATAATGAAAAAATTGTGAAATAAAATGAAATGTAATCGTTAAGAATAATTTTGATTTTTCATTAATTCTCGTATTCATTCTTTTTTATGTATGATATTATTTTGTATATGTATGTGTGTATATATATACACAATTGGATAAACATATGACACACGTAGAAAAATTATTTTCAGACAGTTTCCATCCTATTAGATGGAAATAACGCTCGACAGGAACTGTCAAGTATAAATTTGAGTTTACAACGTTGACTACGCGCTCTGAATACGAGAACCTCGGACACGTATATCTCTGTATATGTATGTATGTATGTATGTATGTAAATAAATTGTGGTTACATATAATACCTATTCCTACTACATATACACACCTGTTTATTATGTGTATACGTAAATAGAAACTATTTAATTCGCTTTTCTTTCTCTCGAGAAGAAGAAAATTTATTTTATTTCAAATGTAAAATCTTGTTGGTTTATAAAAAAAAATAAAATATTATTCTGTATATATATATATATACAGAATATAATAAATATTTTTATTCTTCTTCTTTTATTATTTATAATAAATATATTTATTTTTATTTCAAATGTAAAATCTTGTTGGTTTATAAAAAAAAAATATAAAATATTATTCTGTATATATATATATATATGTATATAATTTTAAATGTTATTTAAATAAATAATTTGTGATATTTTTATATAATATTAGAAAACTTTGTAATATTTTTACTACTTTATCTTTATATAATAACAAGTAAAAGTAATTTATTTCAGTATGAAAATCAAGAAAGTTAAATTAGTGGTCTTATAATTGCTTTTTCACTTTTTACACAATACAAACTTTTTACTTCTGTTTTTTTTATTTTTTATTTATTTCTTGCGATTAGTATCGTTTAATTACTTTAAAAAAAAATGTATACAATTTTAACTAAAGTATTTTCGTTCGTCCACGTTGAAATATTTTGTTCAATATTTTAAATACCGAAATAAATGTTTTTTTTTTCCTTTTCTTTTCTTTTCTTTTCTTTTTTTCTCTTTCTAATATTTTCTCAACTCTAACTTTGGTTAAACATTTTAGAAAATTCATGCACGGTTCGTTTAAACTTCCCACGCGTATTATGAAATGACCCCGGGAGTCACGGGTTTATATAGGTTTATGCATACTTGAAAAATTTCAAGAATAATTGAAAATTAAATGAGCTTAGAAAATATTTGGTCCACTTTTACATATTATTATTTTTCTATACGTTTAATTTCGTAATCAGTTGGATAATCTTCTTTGATAAATCGATTTAAAAAATAACAACAACAAAACAAAAAGAAACAAAAAGAAACAAAAATAAAAAAAGATAATAGAAAGGTAAACGTTACTTTTGTTTTTCATTTGAAAAACTTTCTTATTAAAAAAAAAAAACACAGAACAAAATTAAATAAAATATTCATTACGCGCAAATTTGAAAATCACCGTAAACGATGAATATTTTATTAATATATAGGGTGTATCAAATTTAATGCTATCACAGAAAAAGTACTTCATTGAAAGTTACCTAATCTGTAATGATACTTGCAACACTTCTGTTCCCCCTCTTATAATTCAACTCAACACAACCAATACATTTCTATCTGTGTATAAATATATGTAGAATTTACTTTACCGAGCAGCAACAGGTGTCGAAATCCATAGACATAAACGAACTTTCCTACTCTTTTTCTCGTTTTTTAAATGAACACGATTATGAAAAACTTCATTGGATCGAATCATAATAAATCTTTTAATTTCGATAATAATACAATTTTCTAAACTTCCCTTTTTTCTTTTTGTACAAATTAAATTTCATTCTAATCGAAGATAAAATTTTTAAAATACCCATAAAGAAGAATTTCCAGCTGTTTAATTTTTCTCTTTTGTTTTTTTTTTCTTTTTGAAACTACTGAAAAAAAGAAATATACGATTTGTTTATATTCACAGTACACACTTGTTCTTCTTATTTTAAATATAAAAATACTTAAAATAAAAAATAAACAAATATATTACACGGTATTATATTAATTATAATAGAAATATTATATATATATATATTATAATAAATATATTATAATTATAATAGAAATATTAAATATAAAATAAATATAAATATTATATAAATATTAAATAAATAATATAATAATAATAAATAATATAATATAATAAAAATATATAATAATATAATAATAAATATATAAATAATAAATAAATAATATAATATAATAAATATTAAATAATTAATAAATATTAAATAAATATTAAATAAACGGAACAAAAGAAAAAAAGAAACATTCAACTAATTCTCCAAGGTATAATAAATTTCATATTAAAATAATGCAACCGGAATAGAATATAAAATAATAAATAATACTATGTACTATAGAAATAAAATGGTAAATTCCAACGTTGTATTTTAAATAAAGCCCATTAGAAGCAGCTTTATGTCCCCAAGAGAAAGAGAGAGTAAGAAAGAGAGAGAGAAAGGAAAAGAAACAAATAGAAGCTTTTGAAAAATAAAACCTATTCTCTAACGTATACGAAATAAGAAAAATAAGAAAACTAAGAATAAGAAACAAACAGCAATAGCTAGCAAACAAGCAAGCAAGATACCAGAATAACAGATATACCTCTTGGTATCATTTTTCAAGTGAAAAAGCTTCGTTCTTCTCTCTTGACGACCATGAGAACGAGAACGAGAATGAGAACGGGAACGAGAAACACCATAGAAAATACCCTAACAAATAAATATCTCCAAGGAAGTACTCCTTCGGATCGTACTTTTCCATGAGCAGAAACATTCAACTAACGATCAAATAAATTTCACAGTTTAGATATTTTTCTAGAATACATGCAAAGGTAATATGGTAAAAAAAAGAAAAAAAGAAAGAAAGAAAGAAAAAAAAAGATAGTGAAAACAAATTGAAAGAGTGAGTCAGTAGTCCTTTCACCAAAGGATTTTCCTCGTTAAATTGTTGAACTTCAACGTTGTAGCATGAAAATCTTAAAAAAAGAAAAAAAAAACGGAGTATTTTGTTATTTGAATTATTTCTTTAACATCGGGGTGTATCAAGTAAATCTTTAATTTTGCGATAATTATTTAAACGTAACGTTGGAAAAATATAATATTTAATTATTTTTATGATTAAAATTTATTCATTATAAAAATAAGCTTTTCTTTGTCATTTTTTTTTTTTCATGTTAATTGAGACAAAATTATTTAATTATAAATATTATAAAATAATATAAATGTTTGAAATTCTTTTCTTTTATTTTATTTTCTTTACTTTTATTGTTGTTGTTGTTGTTGTTGTTTTTATTATTATCGAAATGACACGGGTTTTAATTTAACTTTAATATTCCAATCAATAAAAATTTGATTACATTCTATCGAAGACGTTTCTTCGATTAAAGTTGACGTAAAGGTGCACCGTAGATTAATCGTTATATCATAGGAGAAAGAATATCTCATTTTTCTTCGAGGATTAAACGTATAATCCAAAAAGGAATCTCATTTTCTTTTACGTATCACCGAACGGAAAATGAATTAAATTCATTTTGCACAAATGACTATTTATAATCAAATAAATAAATGAATAAATGTATAATCAAATCAATTATCTGGAATGATTAAAAATTATATTTTGGAAAAAATTAAATAAATTTCATACAAAAAACATCATTTTAAAATGAATAAATGAAAAACTTCATTGAAAAAAAAAAAAAAAAAAAAACGAAATAATTAAACAACGCGAATTATTACACGAGAATTATATCGTAAATATATCAAAAGAATTTGTAATCTATAATAAATCTTGACAATGACACGAGTAAACGTTAAAAGGTTATTAACTTTTAATCGAGTAGTTTGAGGTGCAAAGTTAAATGCAACTAAAAGATACCTAAAGGAGGTACTATATCAAAAGTTTTCAAGACGATCGAAACAGGATACAGGAAACAGGATGCAGTGGTGGTACCAAGAAAGTAAGTACCAAGTTAAGGACGAAAACTTAGCAATAGGATTTCCTAACAAAAGTTCTATATTCACTAAACTATCCTTAAAAGTATACTTAAAGTATATGATTTCTAACTCTTCTCTTATTTCAAATAAACTTAAATTCTATCCAAATAGATTCTTTTCTTTCCTTCCTTTTTTCTTAATACTTTCTAAAATACGTCAAAAACGATATGTTCCCTAATTCAAAAAAAAAAAACGTGGTAGAAATTATTCGAATATATTTCAAATTGAAATCAACGAACGATACGAAAAAATAATTTGTCGATTAGAAATCAAATTTAAAATTTGAAAATTCATCTCGTATGAATTACTTCGAAAGATAATTCGATTTGAATGAATAATAATACACACACACGCACACACACACATACATTGAAACATAATCCATTATTATTAGAAAGGAAGTGAGATTTTGAAATGTGTTCGAATGATACGAAAAAATAATTTGTCGATTAGAAACCAAATTTAGAATTTTTAAATTCATCTCGTATGAATTACTTCGAAAGATAATTCGATTTGAATGAATAATAATACTAATACACACACGCACACACACACATACATTGAAACATAATCCATTATTATTAGAAATGAAGTGAGATTTTGAAATGTGTTCGAATGATACGAAAAAATAATTTGTCGATTAGAACCAAATTTAGAATTTGAAAATTCATCTCGTATGAATTACTTCGAAAGATAATTCGATTTAAATGAATAATAATACACACACACGCACACACACAAACACAAACATTGAAACATAATCCATTATTATTAGAAATGAAGTGAGATTTTGAAATGTGTTCGAATGATACGAAAAAATAATTTGTCGATTAGAAACCAAATTTAGAATTTGAAAATTCATCTCGTATGAATTACTTCGAAAGATAATTCGATTTGAATGAATAATAATACTAATACACACACACACACACATACAAACATAATCCATTATTATTAGAAATGAAGTGAGATTTTGAAATGTGTTCGAATGATACGAAAAAATAATTTGTCGATTAGAAACCAAATTTAGAATTTGAAAATTCATCTCGTATGAATTACTTCGAAAGATAATTCGATTTGAATGAATAATAATACTAATACACACACACACACACATACAAACATTGAAACATAATCCATTATTATTAGAAATGAAGTGAGATTTTGAAATGTGTTCGAATGATACGAAAAAATAATTTGTCGATTAGAAACCAAATTTAGAATTTTTAAATTCATCTCGTATGAATTACTTCGAAAGATAATTCGATTTGAATGAATAATAATACACGCACGCGCACATACACATACACACATTGAAACATAATCCATTATTATTAGAAATGAAGTGAGTTTTTGAAATGTGTTAGAATGATACGCGATAGGATGAGAAAAACACTACTTGAACGAGCAAAAAAAATAAAATCGAACAAAAAAAAAATACAAAAAGAAAATGAGGAAGAGTCAATGAAGAAAAAGAAAAAAAAAAAAAAGGGGTAGACGAGGAGTAACTCGCATGAAAGAGAAGCTTTAATCGATTTTCTCGTTCGCTTTTTAACTAACAATGAAGGAAAAGAGGCTCGGGAGATCTTCGAGGAGGGTTTTTGAGAGAAAGATAGAATAGCATTTTATTAGAAAACATTTTCTCCCCCAATGTAATAATAATACTCCTCTCTTCCTCCCTCTCTCTCTCTTTCTCTCTCACTCTTTCTCTCATCTTAAGGATTCACTCTATCTACCGTAATTAAATTTAGTAGAATGACAAGACAAGGTTGGGTTTCATCAAGCGATAAATTAATTAATAACATTAATGATCCCTTAACTTCAAGTAAATTCAATTTCGTTTATACAGACATTGAAATTGTTCTTTTGTTCTAACATTGAAAGAATGTGAACAATCGGAATTTTATTATAACAAAAAAAAACAATATTATTTATTATATATATAATATATATATTATTATTAATTAATATTAATTATTATTAATTAATATATATTATATATATATATTATATATTATATATTATTAATTAATATATATATATATTATTTATTATAATAAAAAAATATCGGGAGACGTGAGTGGGGTGGGAGAACAAAACTCATCGAACGTATTTTTCGCGAGAAAAATTTAGAAACAGAAACGAAATATAGAATATTTTTCATTACAGTTAATTTCACGAATATGTGAGATAATCACACACACACACACACACACTTCTCAAAAAAAAATCCATCTGATACAAGGGTTTAACAAATAATAATTCGTAATATTCAATCGAAATCAATTTCTAATTACGTCGAATCAAATAAATGTTATTTTTTTTTTATAGAAATATTCCCTCCTATCGTACCCCCCCCCCAAAAAAAATGTATATATATATATTTGATATAATATTATTTGATTCGTATTTTACATAGAAAACATTCGAATCAAATCTTACGATCAGTATGATAAAACATTGAAAATCTAATACCATTAAATATTTATCGTTAGATATAATTTATTTATTTCTCTTCTCCCTATAATTCCCCCCTCCCCCAAGCCCAACCCATCATATAATTTTTTAAACCTCACAGTCGATGTATTTTTCGTTTAAAATGTTTTCTCTATTTTCCTTGTGTAGAAAACTTACTGGCTCGAAATCGTAGTAGCATTATCGATAAGACGTAGTAAGCTTTCTGCTTCGTTGACAATCACGTTTACTATGTCGATACATAAAGCTTTTCCTATCTTCTCCTCGACTTTGAATACGATCACGAAACAGGACCACCACCACCACTGGCACCTTCTTCTTATACCTCTTCCTCTTAAGGTTTATCACTTTGTCTATATATTCTATCAAATTTTATCAGTGAAATATTTTCGACAACAAAATATCCTAAAATATCTAATAAATGATACGTATAAAATCCTAAACGATTTTTTAGACACAAATTTTTCATATATTTATGATATTATATTAATAATTATATATATAAAAATAAAATTTTAATTTATATCAAACAATTTTGTTTTTAAATTTTATTTTATTTTACAAAATTTTGTTTAAAAATTTTATTTTATTTTGAAATATTTTGTTTAAAAATTTAATTTTAAAAAATTTGAATTTATATATATATATATATATATATAAACAACAATTATTAATATTAAATTATCTGAATTAATTAATTTATTAATTAAATTAATTAAAATTAAAATTAAATTTAATAATTAAAATTAAAATTAAATTAATTAAATTATCTTGAATTTATAAATATATATATATATAAACAACAATTATTAATATTAAATTATCTTTTTAAATTAAACGGATTAAACGAAAGGAAAGAAAAAACAAAAAGAGGTGAAAGAAATAATTGTTCCTAGAAAGAAACAAAATCTAATTTTACAATAATTATCGATCTGAATCAAATGCATGATTACAAACAATAAATATTCTCAAATATAAAGATAATAATAATAATAATAATAATAATAATAATAAGACTTTTTATTATGACACATAAATCTGATGAATCGTCTACGATTTCAATCATGTTAATTAAAAGTTAGAAATAATACACTCGGTTGATTATTCGTGTTCCTAATTTACTGCCATTAACCCCGTTAATCGAGCACACACACATATACACACACACACCCACACAGAACACGTGTGCTACTACTACCTAATAAACCTAAACCCAACAACCTACCTAATTTAACACGAGAAAAGATTCAAAGATTAAATCTAACCAACTCAAAAAGAGAGAGAGAGAGAGAGAGAGAAAGACCTCCCACCCTCCCCCTTCCCCCTTCCCTCCCACTATCGACAAATTTCATGAATATCATTCACGACGAGGTGCTAAAGGGACGGGAAGGGGGGGGGGATCGATATGCAAACGAGAAACAACCATCTGTTTTACGTTACTATACTTTTTTTTTCAATCCAAGTATAAAAAGTAAAATTCCAAATTGATCATTCGCATTTAAACAGACCTTTAAAGACCTCAAAATTAGGCTAACGTCGAATTAACATATCAAATTATACACGTGACAAATATAACAAGTACAAACCGATTAATTTTCCCCTCTTGCAAGGAAAAAAGAAATAAAAAATATATACAAGAAAAAATTAAAAAGGAAATGTATGTGAAAGGGTGAAAAGGGGATGGGAGGAACGAGGGGGATTGATTTGACAATATTTCCAATATATATTCATCAAATTAAAAATGAAATAGGAAGGGGAAGGGGATTGATTTTAATTTTTATTTAAAAAATTTAATTTTGCCAATATAATAAATAATCTTCGTACTTCGTCGAAATGAAAAAGTTAGAAAAGTAAAGAAAAAAAGATAGAATAAAGAGTTAGAAGAAGAAGAAGAAGAAGAAAAGAAAAAAAAAAGAAAAATCAGATCTTCTATTAAGTTGGAAAGTAAGTTGGTAAAAAATCGGGGGGACGAGTAGGGGGGTGGAATGGTGAAAAAAAAAAAAAAAGAAAAAAAAGTTGCTAGCATCTAACACACTCGAGAGGAGCTCGGCCATTCAAAATCCAACAACCCTTCACTGGGAGTTGCAAGCGCATCGATCGTAAAGTTTTCTCGTGAGGGGAAAAAGATGGGGAAAAAAAATAAGCTCGAAGATATGAGAGAGATAGATATATATATATATGAAGTATATGAAGTATATAAAAGTAAAGTTGTACGTATATATATTTATCCATAAAAAAAAAAAGAAAAAAAAAAACAAAGAAAAAACATAAAAGTGTCAAAGAAATCCGATTAAAATGACACGAATAATTATGAAAAATATTAATTATTAATATTAAAATATTATTAATATTAAAATTAATATTAATTATTAATATTAAAATATTATTAATATTAAAAAACTTGTTTTGATTTTAGAACGAATTCATTCAAAACTTTGCATACTTCTATGAGATCTGTGTGATACGAATCATCGTATATAATTTCAATTATCTTATTTGAAATATAGAAAAATAAAAAAGAAATTAAGCAACTAATCATTGCTTATCTTCTTCTTCTTCTGCTTCTTCTTCTTCTTTCGTTTCTTGTTGTATTTATTTTGAAATGTGTTCAGTTACCTGTTGACCTATATATGTATGACCTACATATAGAAATCCAAACAAATAAAAAAGTAAAAAAAGAAAAAACTAATACCTTAGGAAGAAATAAAATTTGTGGAAAATAACACGTAACACGTTCATTTCTCAACTATTAAACGTCAATAACGATTTGCTTTTGATCATCCTCCTACATTTGTCTCTGAGAAAGATTTTCACGTATTTTCTACGATCGGAAAAAGCGACAAAGATATTTTACTTTGAAATTTTCTTAAGCGATTATACAAACGATAAACGTTTACAACGTTTCTAGATTTAAACATTGATATACATATGTAATACATATTATACTTTCGATAAAACGTTCATTAAAAAACTTCGAATCTCCAATCGAATTTAATTTTTGTACATATTTTGTACATGCGTGGGTGTGTGTATATATATATGTATATATATTAACATACTAACGTTGATAATTAATAATAAAATAATGCATTAAAGAATCTCAAAAGAAGAAAGAAATTGAACGCAACGTGTTAACAATTTCAAAGTAAGAAATCGCGTTTTACTTACATTCGATTTTATTGTAGAAAATATTTTGTAATAATATAAATAAAAAAAGATTAAAAAAAGAAAAAAGAAAGGATTAATAATCCCATTAATCTCGCGTGATATTAAAATATGTAGACGTGATAAAAAAAAAATATAAAATAAAATAAAATCAAATAAAATAAAATCAAATAAAATCAAGTCAAATCAAATCAAATACAAAAGGTAAGAAGAATGAGATATGCTGATTAAAAAATATACAGAAAGAGAGAGAGAGAGAGAGGGATCAGTAATTTATAAATTAAATTTCAAAAGGACGAAAATAAGTAAGAAAGAAAGAGAACAAGGGTGTGTTTTATTTCGTTTGTTTTTTTATTTCCTTTCTCTATTTTCTATTATTTTTTTTTTTGTACACTACCAACAGAATACGAACGAACTGCTTTTCAATTTGCTAGGACTCTCTCTCTCTCTCTCTTTTTCGCATTCACGAGAATGAAAATTTCCACAGAATTAATCTCGCGAGATAGGTTAGACATCGTTAGAAACAACAAAGAGCGAGTGAGAAAGGAAAGAAAATTTCCGAGAAATTGTTTCTTTCCCTTTTCCCCCTCCCCTACACCACCACCACCCCTCGGTCTTTTCCTATTTCCTTATCCCTTTTCTTTTACTTTTATATTTTTCCATTATTCCTTCACATTCATCATAATCGTCATTTTCTTATATTCCTTTTCTTTTCTTCTTTTTTTCTATTTTTTTTTCTTCCATGCGACAGGTTTCTAGGGAAATTCATGAAAAGAGAGAATACGAATTTCTGTTCCTAAAGATTAGAATAGGTAGAATAATAATCAAGAAGAAGAAGAAGAAGATGATGAAGAAGAGAAGATAAAAAGATAAAAAAAAAATGACGTAGACGAAGACTGTATAAATATTTTGTATCTATTACGACTAACACCACACACACACACACACACACGAGATTATTATTATTATTATTATTATATTTAGCGAATGATTCACGTTGTTATGAAATTGTACGCATAATCTATCACTCAACCCACACATCTTCTTGTTGTTCTACATCTTTATCTTCCGTTAATCAAATATTATCATATTTTAATGGGATGAATTATAATGAAAATCTAATCGTTAAACGAAATTAAATTAAACGTTAAATTTAAGGAGATAGAAAAGAAAGAAAAAAATAAATGAAATATAATAGAAATTATTTTTTTTTTCATTTCAATAGAAAAATAAATAAAATACAATATTTTCGTATTTTATGAATTAATAATTGAAATTATGTTTCGTTCTACTAAATTAATCGTTAGCGTTATCAACCTCCCACATCTTCTAATTTTACAACCTCATCTCAAGTATAAATTGATTCATATTTGACTAAATATTACTAGTTTGAATGTAACGAATGAAAATGGGAGAAACACTATAATTAAACTATGTTCGTTAATCAAAATATTAATTGTAATATAAAACTATTAGAAAAAAAAGTATATTAATTTAGCAAATAATATTTTTCTTCGATATTATTTAACGAATAAAAACTCGATGTTATTAAATCGTCAAAAAATTTCGCGATCAAATATTTCAAATTGAATATATTTTCATTATAAATCATCGTAGCGAGCGTTTGATGATGTTTGATTAACAAATTTTACGATCAAATATTTCTAATCGAATATTCAATGTAATTTTAACGATCGAAATGAAAAATAAAGATTGAAAGTACGAAAGTTCTAACGTCATGTAATTACTTTTAAATTTGTAATAATCGTCGAAAAAAAATAAAAAAAAAGAAGAAAAGAAATTAGACACTAATTTAAAACGCGTAATCTCGTAATTTCGATAATTCAAAACACGATTTAAGATGATCCCCACCCCCTTCCCCTGTGGTGCATTTTTCCAGCAGGAAATGCATCGTAAATTGTTAGGTAGGATAAGTTATCCAAGTTAAACAACTGACTCTTTCGTGGGTAGTCAATAAATGCTTGTATTCTAATGGAGAACAAGTACCCACCAACCAATATAAAATACCAACCTACGCACATTTTGATTGGTTGGTGCTCTTGGGAGCACGTAACCGAACGATTTTCAAACGTGAACAATTAAACTATTATTAGCTGAAACCGAACAATCGTTTCTCTCTACTTTCGAAATATCATTGACGAATACGAAAACGAATACGAGAATCCCAATGGACGAACTAAACTTTCTGACTCCGTTAGAAAAAATATTATTATTTTGATTCGAAAAAAATTTTTGTTTTTTTTCTGTCTTATTTAAATAAAACAATTAAATGGAATAGAAAATATAAAGTTTCAATGATGAATAATTAACGCGTGTAAGAATTTTGCAAAATACTAAGCAAGAACTTATCGCAGAGAAAAAGAAAAAACAAATCCTTAAATTTGATTATTATTTTTAATTTCAAGGAAAATAAATGAACGAACTCTTTCTTTTCGATCGCAACAAAGTTCATCGGTTCGCGGATTTATTAATAAAAGAAAAGGAAAAAAAGAAAA
Source organism: Polistes fuscatus (assembly GCF_010416935.1). Taxonomy (NCBI): domain Eukaryota; kingdom Metazoa; phylum Arthropoda; class Insecta; order Hymenoptera; family Vespidae; genus Polistes; species Polistes fuscatus. Next base: position 2,255,138 of record NW_025113075.1, read on the forward strand.
AAAAAAAGAAGAAGAAAGATCGAACAGAAGAGCGTAATTAATTTTATAACAAAGATTAAATTTTTGATCCGCTTAAAAAAAAAAAAAAAAAAAAAAATTCACAAAGAAAATACATTCGACCCACGTGCAAGAGTATTATTAAAAAGAATATTGGAAATAATTTTATTACCTAACCCGATAGGAATGCGTGTAGGTGAACAAATTGATTATCTATCTGTGTACATTGATATTTTAATAATAAAATAAAAATAAAAATAAAAATAAAAATAAAAATAAAAATAAATATATAAATAATATATATACAAAATTTAATCTTTCTTAACGCATTATCGTTAAGAACGATCAAATCGAAAGCACGTACGATAAACTTTCAATTCAATTTAAATTTAACAACTTTTCCGTATCTTTATGTGTATGCTGCACACATAGATAAACACACGCGCACGCACACACACACACACACCTATGGATAATATTTAATACGAATAATGGTTTGTCGCGTTCAAGATAAATATATACAAATATTTATGTTGCTTACTTTTCTTTTTATATAAATTTGTTAAAATACCCCCCAAAATAAATCTACATCGAGACACGAGAGTTCCAAAAATTACCACCCGCAAACGCAAAAGAATTAAAAAATAAATTTCGTCGAGGGTATTCATAATCGTTATCGTTTTAACTTTGAAATATTATTACTTGTTTAATCTAGTGAACGATAGAAAAGATAGCTATGAAAACAAACAAAAAATAAAATTGAAAATACGAAAATTGAATTTCCTATTACGTTATTCGTACCATAACAAAATTATCTAATATTTCAACGCGACGCAAAAATTCATAGTCGTTTACAAAACAAAAAACAAAATATAATTTCCTGTAAAAATGTAACAGGAATATTTACATGTAAAATTTTCCACGCGTTAACTCGTCCAATTATTAATTACGATATTTTATAATTAAAAATTGATCGATATTAAACCTTCAGATCAAAGGAATCTCCCCCCCCTCCCACATGTTTCCTGCTTTTGTATTTACTTTGAAAAAGAAACAAAGAAAAAGAAAAAACGAAAAAAAATACCCCACGATCAATAAATATAATTAAATAAAATGAACGCTTGTGTGGTAGAATATAAAGAGTTAGAATAAATTTAGATAAAAAAAAAATTAAAAGAAAAGGAGGAAGAAGAAGAAGAAGTAAATGAATCATTGAAAGGAAAGTGACTGTCAAGTTGAAACAAATTATTGAAAATTATCATTCGACGAGTTTCATTAAATTATGCCGACGAACGATCGTTTAACGATTAGCTGATAATTGTTATTAATTTGATGTGTCACGTGTCTCTAAAACTAATAAAGAACTGACTGACGTTCGTCTCTTTAAACAAAAAAGAAATAAAAAAAAGAAAAAAAGGAATTTTCTATTACACTATTCGACGAGTTTAAACAATGTGCAATTATTATTATTATTATTATCATCATGATAATTATTTCTATCTTACGTGCATCTACATAACATAAATTTAATTAGTATTATCGTATAATTGATAAATACTCGCGATATGAAATTTAATCGATACTATTTCGAATGCAAAATTCATTTGCAAAACGTTAAAAAACGTTTTAAATTATTATGGCAAATAAACTTAAGCTCGTTTATATCAAGCTAGCTTTATAATAAATTATATATACCTCACGTAATATATATAAAATTATATTTTTATAAGACGTTTCTTTTTCTTTTTTCTATTTTTTTTTTTTTTATTTTTTGTAGAATGTTGTCATCGACGAATCAGAAGTAACGATATTTAAGAAGAAAAAACGATGATTTAAACGTTGGCACTAATTTATACAAAAATGAATCTTCTCTTCTCTTTTTTGTTTTTTTTATATTCGATTCACGTATCCTATCGAGAGAATATGATAAATATAAATAATAAATTTTATTCGCAAGGATGTATATTAAAGAAAATTATTTTCAAAACTAAAATATCGTAATTAATTGTCTATAGAATTGCGACTATTGTTAAACAAATGTTGTCTTCGTATTAAAAATAATTTTGAAAAATATCTTTTTTCTACCTTACGCAAAATACCTGTAAAATATTTTGTTCGAAAAAAAAAAAATACAAAAGGATAAATTACAATATAATAATAATTATATTAAATAAAAATTAGAATAGAAAAATGATTATAATTAAATGTACTCACGCGATGCAATATAAAAAAGATTCCAACGACGCTGACGACGACGACGACGACGACGAGGAATGTCTTTTCTTCCTGGGGAAATTAACGAACGAAAAAAAAAAGAAAAAAAATGAAAAAGAAAAAGAAAAAAAGAATCTTCCTTTGTAACAGGACGAATGTTAAGAGATAAGAACTCTTTCGTCCTCGTAACACTTGTCGTAGAATGGGACAATTTCCAAGCTTTATCATACACTGTGTGTTCTTCTCTTCTTCCTGCTTCCAATTCTTCTTTTTCTTCTTCAGTAGAACACACTGTAATGGAACAAGAGGAAGAGGAGATGGAGGAGGTGGAGAAGAAGAGAAGAAAAAAAAATAAATAAAAGACACAGTGAACAACTTTTGAAATAAAAAAAAAATAATAATAATAATAAAGCAACAAAGAACGGAGAGTAAAACGTATTTTCTTTTTCTTGAATTCTTTGAATAAAATAGTGTACGACCAATGGAAGGAAATGACCACTCGTTTTCGCGGGCTCTTTGTGCAATTGACACTTTACGACCACGACGATGACTGTAACTACGACTACGACTACGACTACGACCACGACGAGAACAAATATTTTTCACGGCTTTGTCCTATGCGATACTTGTTACAAAAAAAAAAAAAAAAAAAAAGAAAAGCTCCCGATAGTTTGTAGCGTGAAAGAAAAAAAAGAACAAAATTAATAAAAAAGATTTGCAAAGTCGAATGGAAATTAAACGCACGCACGCACGCACGCAAAAAAAGAAAAACTCAAAAACTTAAAGAAAATGTTATTATTTTAAAATTGTCACAAATATATTAAAACGAATAAAAACGATGAAGAAAAAGAAAAAAAAGAAAATAAAAGCAAACTTAAATAAAACGAATGATGTATTGCAGCATGTAATACGCGAGACGTGTATAAAAAAGAAAAAAAAATAAGTATGATCTGTCAAAGTGATCAAAGCCGCGTGTTCTGTTGTGCGTTACACGTTTATTGTTTTAAGTATACCGAAGAAGAAGAAGAAGAGAACTTCTACTACTAACCAAAAAATTGCGACGAATACACGCGGCCGCACGGCGGCTACTGAACTCGCGGGTGCTCGCTCGAAACGTGACTCGAAATGCGCGCGCAACCACCTACAATGACCAATCAGAATCCAGTGTTGGTGCATGCGCGCCATTTTTCTTTATGCGCAAATGTTCCGTCTCCTCGGTCAATTCGCGTATCTCGCTTCTAAACAATTTAACATTAAATTTAAGTAACATATTTAATTATGCATCGCTCGCAATTGCTAAAGCAAACTTTTTCTTTTAACATTTTCATTTTTATATTCTGCAATTTGTACTTTCTTTTCTTTTTTTTTTTTTTTTGATTGTTTGTTTGTTTGTTTGTTTGTTCTTTTAATTTTACCTCTATGACAATTTTTGTTAATTTTTAATTATTGCTTTTTTTTCCCTCGCGAGAATATTTAATTGATTTAATATATATATATATAAACAAATTCTTGTAATTATATATTGAATCGTTGTATCTTCGAATAGATAGAAAATTTGTTGGACAAACGAAAGAATAAAAATCAAATTAAACTCGTTGCATATGAAAAACATTCTCTTCTATATTTTGAAATATTGATCAAAAAATGATTAAAAATATTAATCGAATAAATATAAATATTATCTCTACGAATGATTTGACTTGTTATTTAAGTCAATACCAAATATTACTTGCATTCAATTATTAAAAATATATTTAACTTTATCCGACTTGCATGAATATTGTCAATATGTTTTCAAATTAAAAATCTAATTAAAATTAACGAATTCTATTATTACAAATGACGCATAACGCAAAGCGTAACCTTCGAATACTAATTGTAAGTAATGAAACTTCTATAACTTCTTAATATATATTTCTTTCAATGGCATTGAAATCAATCAGATCGAATCATACGATTGACCAATTTCAATAGGTTCATTTCTAATATTTACTTTCACGATATTTCTTTTTTAGATCACATGTGTGTCTCGCAATAATTACCGCCTTTTTTTATAATTACTCAAGTATTCAATCCTCCAAGGTTATATTTCGTTACATAAAACTAAACATCGTGGCTCAACAGGTTGCTGTTCCCTTTTTTTCTTTTCTTCATTAAACGACCCAACACTAATCGTTCAAAGAAATATATTACTACCGTTAAATACGTTCTCCGAATATTTCTTTTTACACTTTATTCGAATCCCCTTATCTCACTTGGTTTTTTTTTTTTCTTTAACTACAATTTAACATAATCGATGACACGTGGCATAAAAATGAATGGCATTCTGTTCGTCTGAATATTTTACCCGAACGTACAACTTTTTTCCTTTTTTTTTGTATTTTTACATAATTTCTTTCATAACAAATAACGAAATAAGAGAAAGAATTGAAAAAAAAAAAATCCCAAACGAAATTTGCGCAACACATTAATTTGTTCTCTTCGTAATAATATAATAATAATAATAATACTAATCATACATTTTGCGCATAATAAATCAGTAAAAAACTGACATGATGAAATAAAAGAAAGAAAGAAGAAGAGAGAAGTAAAAAAAGGAAAAAAAAGTATTAACGTATGATGTCGTTGAAAATCGAACGAGGTGGCATGCTAAGTAAACATATGCAAACACATCATCGCACACAAACACGCACATAGGACGTTAAAAGTGTATGCATGTGTAATAGTAGTTTCTAATCTTAGCACAGGAGAAGCATTGAACCTTTCCTTCTTAGGTTCGCAAGGTTCGTTTTAGAGACCATAACTCAAAGAATAATATCGTCTTTATCGATCTCAACAACAGAAGTAGTCGCGCGTTCAAGAACTCTTGCTTGAAAACTGTGACTAAGTAAAAATTGTTAAAGGTGGCACACACAAGCTCACCTAAAGCTAGTAATTTAAGTCTATAAATTTATTCTCAGGAGTCATTTTCATTGTCGATCGCACACCACATCGAGTAATATTTTCTTATATTTTCTTTTTTTCTTTTAAAATCATTATTGTTAACGTAT
>NW_025113075.1:2264278-2485278 GCF_010416935.1 Polistes fuscatus
TTCTTTTCTCTTTTCTTTTCTAATTCGAGTCGAAATTAACGCGAATGAAGAAAAAATAGAGATAGAGTCCTTCGAAGGATCGTGTCGAAGACACCCATCGCGATCTTTTCTCCTCTCACGTACAATGAAAATAAATTTATTTTTCTTTTATTCTTTTTCTTTCTTTCTTTGCACGCGGCACACAAAACATACACGCATACATACACACACGCACGCACGAGTACTTACACCTACGATTGATACAATAAATGTGTACGTAGAAAGCATACGCGCGCACGAAATGCATCATTTTTATTTTTTTATTATAATAATATTTGTTTTGTTGTTGTTCTTGTTGTTGTTATTGAGAAAGATTTTTTAAGGACTCGCAAACTCGCATTTTCAAACGAAATCTTAAATATTACAGAGATGCATACACATCCAAACACGATGATGAATTTTCAAACACACACGCAATATACAAAAAATGCACACATGTACGCATCCATCTCTACGCTCGGTATTTCTTTATTACATTTGTCCATTTCTATATATTTATTTATTTATTTATTTATTTATTTATCTATTTATTTATCTATATATATACGTGTGTGTATGTACGAGCCGGTGATTACAAAAGTAATCCGAGTAAAAAATGTAGAAAAAAGAAAAGAAAAGAAATGAGTAATTAATTACATAATGTACCACTAAAAAATGTGTATTTTATTATCTTACTTTCTTTCTTTCTTTCTTTCTTTCTCTTAAATTTTTATTTTAAAATTACTATAGTAATCACCGATTCGTATTACATGTAAATACGTCCACCAATTTATTATCGTCGTATCTGTTTAACAATAGAAAAAGGATATCTAATATGCTAATAACTGTAATGGTATATGTAATCGAAGTAAAATAATGCAAAACAAAAAACAAACTGCATTTTTAGATATAATTATTTTCCATTCATTCTCTCTCTCGCTCTCTCTCTCTTTCTATCTTTATCTCTCGCTCGTTTTTTATTCTTTTGTTTTAATACAATCTTCTTATATATTCTTGTATAGTTCTTCGTGTTGCCTTTTTTTATATTGTTTACATTTCTTCTTTTTTTTTTTGTATTAAATTTTTTTTTATTCTTTTATACAAAACCACCAAAACCAAATTAAACGAAACGTAATATTTTTTTTTAGTGCGAGCCAAAGGATAAATGTGCATAAATTAAATAATCCTCCATATTATGTATATAATTTCATTTAAATATCATTTAAGGAGAACAAATCGTCGGGAAGCTCGTTTCTCACGCGATGTAATCCTTTTCTTTTTAGATTTTTTTACATTTTTTCCTATTACATTATTTTTATTCTTATACCCTACTACTACTATTACTAATACTACTACTACTACTACAACTGCTATTCCTAATCATTTTTATCTCTTTTCGATTCTGCGTTCCTCCTCTTTCTTTCATTATTTTCTTGGTTGCGTGTGTACAGTGTAAAAAAGAAAAAGAAAAAAAAGAGAAAAGAAAAAAACACTTTAGAAAAGTTATTACAAATAAACGTCCTGTTTTTCTTTCTCTCTCTCTTACTTTTTTCTTTTCTTCCTTTCCTTTCCTTCCCTTTTTTTCTTTTATCTTATTTATCGCGAAAAACGAATACGCATTATATTATTTAAATAATCACAGAAATATACGCAAGGATATAGCCTCGCAGTAGTGTATGTATGTATATATATATATATATTATAAAAAGCTAAATCTTGGCTCGTATTTCACTAAATTATTATTATTATTATTATTATTATTATTATTGTTGTTGTTGTTGTTATTGTTGTTGTCTTTTTCTTGTATTTTTCGCAACGAGTATTTTATCTCAACTGTCTTCTCTCTCTCTCTCTCTCTTTCTCTCTCACTCTCTGTTTCTCTTTCTTTCTTTCTAATTATTAATCTCGATCCGAAGATATACATTGATATTTATATATAAATATAATAATAAAAAACAAACAAAAAAGAGAGTTATTTAAAAGCGAAGAAAAAAGAAAATAAACAAAACGAAACACGTTATCTCGCCCCCTCTCCCTCCCACCCCCCACCCGGCTCTTATAAGAATACTGTTCGTGTTTTTTTTTATTAACATTCTAATAATGTAGATCCCATTATTACACGCATACACAATTACTATACTTTGCATCTAAGTAATGCCTATTTTCCAAAAATGTGTACGAAATAAACGCCGATTATATTGATCGTATATGTGTGTGTGTGTGTGTGTATGGTTTTTTTTCTTTTTTTAAAATATATTTTAAGTGCACATGCATATAACGTATATCGCAAAAATCAATGAAATGATGATCGTCGCTAAAACATCAAGGACATTAACGACGTTTCTATTTTTAAAGAACGATAATGAAAACCGCCTAATATAAATTATATTTTACTTTGGCATTTGTTTTTTTTTTAATTTTTTTCTCTTCCGTTTTCCTTATGTATTTTTAGTCAAAAAGAAAAAAAATAAATGAATCATCCCTCTCTCGCGCACGCATTCGCCAAGTGTGTGTATTTGTGTGTGTGTGTGTGGTTTTTTATTTCTTTATATTTTTTTACCACGCGCGACATCTTTTGACTTTTCTTCTTCTTCTTTTTTTTTTTCTTTTCTAATTTATATTCGTTTCTTACAAATTTTTTGTACTGTCGATTTTGTATCCAAGCACGTTTCGCAACGGGAAACGCATCTTTTTCTTTTCTTTTTCTTTTTTTTTTTAAGCTACACAATTGATGTTACGTATTTTATGCGCATTTATTTATTTATTTATATATTATATATTCTTACGAGCACGCGCGCGTGTTTGAATCCAAAATAAAAATAAAATAACAAAATAGAATAGTAATAATAATAATAATAATAATAATAGTAATTATAATAATAAGATAATAGTGTAATAAAAATTAGATGACTAGTATAATATTAAATCCAATTAAAAAAAAAAAAATAATAAAAAGTACATCACAGATAATTAAAGAAATTATTGTAATAATACTTAAAATTCGTTTACAGGTGGTATAGCTTTCTAGAATTTGTCTACCTAGTTATTTTATTTCAAAAAAAAAAAAAAAAAAAAAGAAAAGAAAAGAAAAAAGAATCGTTTTCAACATGCATTATAAATTTTCATACGTATGAACAAAATCGTGTAAGAACGAAGAAACGAATTAAGAAAAGTTATACTAATTAAACAAATTTTGACGTATTTGGAAAAAAGAAAGATATGGTTTAAAAAAAACGAATAAATAAAAATATTCGAATAATAATACACAAATAACGAGCACGCGTGTACACAGCATTTGACACGATCAAATTGCATGTATTTGTTTTTTTATCTTATTTTTGTTAAAGTTAGAAAATTTCATATTCGGTTGACGGTTCAACGTACAAAAGCAATTCGAAGTTGAGAATGCGCACACAAAGTGTAATAAATGTGTGCTCCTTAGTAATACGATGCATTTGAACTTGTTAAGAAATCTTTTAAAGATTATACGCATATAAATGATGCTGCTTATGAATTTATGATTTATATGTCATACTAATTGTAAAGAAAAAAACCATACAACATTGAAATATTATTTATATTATAACGCGATCTTTTTTTTATTTTTTATGATTATTATTATTATTGTTATTATTGTTATTATTATTATTATTATTATTATTTAATTATTATTATTAGATCGCTCAAAGTTAAATTTGCGCTGTGCAATACGCTTCGAGGTAAAAAGAAAGATGTAACGTTGCTATGTAACACAAACAAAGATTACAAATAGAACGCATATACATTACTTATTAATTATATATGTATGTATATACTTTCGTTTTATTTTCTTTCTTTTTGCTTTATTGTTATTTGTTAATTTTCCTCTCACAAAAATGATTCCAATTTAAATGCACCATTTCTTTTTATAACCATTTATCATTGATAACATTATCAGTTGTGAGACGTGTTACATTACAAGTTACACCTCACCCCCCTTTACCCTTGTGCAATTAAATTGCAAATAGTGTAAAGCACATTAAAAACATAGCTATAAACCTAAGGTATTGTATTATGTGTACATACTGGAAAACTTTCACTAATTCTATGCAAAGTATAGCTTGTAGTAGAATACCATTCGTTAAGATTAGAACTTTTATTACAAGGACATTATGAACCATCATTCTTTCATTCTTTCTTTCTTTCTTTCTTTCTTTCTTTTTATCATTTTTATGTTTTTTTTTAACCTAACAGACTTTCTCCCTCTTCTTCTTCTTTTTATTATTTCGTTTTATTTCACAGTATTCCGTTTTGAATTAAACGTAAACGACGTGAGCCCGCGATAGTTTCGTTACCCGTGTTTTGTTTTCTTTCATTATTTTATCGCGAAAACCTCGAAACTCTCGCGACACGCGGGCGGCACAGCCTTCCTTTTATGGTTTCTTTTTTTATTATTACCTTTTTATCTTTTTTTTCTATTTTTTCTTTTAATTTTGTTATCCTTTTCCCCCTCCCCCCCCCGCACCATTTAATTTTTCGTCTACGTTGAAAATTACCGCAAGATTCGAAAATAAGTTAGGTCTGAAATACGTTTCCATGACCATTATATATATACTTTATAATAATATAAGATGTATGTGTGTATGACTATTATTATTTTTCATCTGCGACTAAGAATTTATTTACAATTTGATAAATTTATTGTTGCAAATTTTTTCTTTCTTCTTCTTCTTTTTCCTGTTTTTTTCTTTTTCTCACTCTCTCTCTTTTTATTTCTTCACATTCATACTTCATTTTTCTTCTTCTTCTTCTTCTTTTTCTTCTTTCTCTTCTTTTCATCGTATAATCAATCAGCACACAACAATAATAATTAATTACACCGTAATATTGTTTATACTATTTAAAGTCGAACTAAAAGCGCTGCTCCCTTCTTGCCATGTCACTTTATCTTATTGGCTAAATAAAAAGTTTTTGGCGAATCTTCAAATACTTGAACGGTGTACAATATAATACAATAGCGATTATCTTCCATTATATCGAGAATTCATTCAAATACCTGTCTTGTTTCTCGTCCTGTTATCGGTATTTACACGTTTTATCGATCACGAACTAAGATTGGCTAAAATTCATTTCAAGTTGGATCAAAATTTGAAATAATTTTTACCGCATCTTTTTTCTATTCGTCATATATAACGCGTAATAGAATTTTTGTTAATCGGTCATATGAATTAATTCTTTTCATGGACACGGTCGCATTTCTTTTCTCTATGTAGGAAAAAGACTCTCGTCAGACGATAACAAGAGATGACTTATTTAGATGTTATTTTACGTCTATACACTGCAGTCTATAAATTTTTAAATATCAAAGCGTGAACAAAGAAAAAAAAATAATCAAAAAGAAAAGAAAAAAATAATATTAAACGATGTCAAGTCCCAAATTATCAACTAACTCCCCGATTAATAAAGTCCGCACGTTTCTTCTACAGTACAAGTTCCAGTTTTTTCGTTGGTAGAGAAAATTTGTTAATTTTTTTTTTTGTTGATTAGTAAAATGGTAGAAAGAATAATTGTTGGAGTTAATGATTATAGATACTTTTGTTACTTATTAAATCTTGGTGGTCTTCTCAAACGAGGCATCAATTCAGTCCTGACAGCTCTGGCATAATTCGGTGCTGCAGCAGCATATTGATCAGCAACAGTTATTGGACTTTGTAGACTTTGTATGAACATGGGTGAATCTTGTATTTGGCCAACTCCCGCTGGCTGATATTGATATTGACTGCTGGCCATATCAGTTGCTGAATAATGATTTGGTTGCACGAATTGAGGTGGTGGATTCTCGTATTGCGCCGGATATGGCATTGAACTTTCTGCTGAGAACTGTGGGATTACCGGATTAACACTTACTGGTGTAGTCGCAAAGCTACTAGGATCATATGTCTGATATTGATTTAGCTGACCAATTTGTGTCGTACTGAATGGTGGTGATTGTGGAAAGGGTGCTGTGTCTGGGAACAACACATTGGCAACAGTTGGCTGAGGAAACGAATCGGGTCTCGGGTATGCCGAGATATTAGCCGTAACGTTACTCAAATTCTGTACATTTGGAATACCGGCTATTTGCGAGGTACCATAATTATGAAAAGTTTGTCTGCCGTGTTCCAAATCCTTAATGCCACCACCAGTTTGCAAGGAACTTGACACGTTCAATTTCGATTTTATGCTCGACCCGCCACTAATCTCGTTGTGTTTGATTCTAGCTTCGGTTACCGACGGATGTCGTACGTTCACTATACTTTGAGGTGCGCGCAATGGTGGAAAATTGATTGGCGCCATTTTTCCAACTGTCGGATTTTGTTGCTCCAAAGCCTTTCTAGCCACTGCAAATGCGGTACTATCGTTCCTCGATGCTGAACGTGAATGCATATTAGAAGTCAAATGGTTTTCTCTATGGAAAGATTGGATGGACGTTTGATTAGAAAATCTCGTTGACAAATTGGTCATAGATGCGTTACTATTACGACTTTTGTAATCCTGATTAGTTACCGACGTATCCTTATTACCGTAATCCGGCTGTATTTGATAATTATTTAATTTCGAATCTATTTCGTTGGAATACTTTTTAACCGAGTAATCCTTTATCTTTCCACTATTTTCGTGACTCACATTACCACCGACGCAACTGTTAACACCTCGCCCGCTACCAAACGTTGAACTTCTTTGATTCGTCACCGAGATAGACGAACCTTTAGTCAATGTTTGATCATTGAGTTTTAAATTATCTGTATTATTGCTACTTTTCTTCATTGATGAATTCATTCTAGTAGTTGCGACAGTAACATCCTGCGTTGTAGTAATGTTGTTTAAAATTGTATCCTTGTTTCCTACCATTGAATTGACCATTTTCATTGATGATTTAGATGTTCTACCCTTGTTACCCATATGTTCGAATTTCTGGACATTTTTCCTCTTTTCTGGAACTTGGCTGTTGTTCTGCACCATCATTTTACCATCCGTACGACTATTCAGATTTTTAGATAATATATTACTATGGGACTTGCAGTTTATAGTGACAGCTGGCAGGAGCAGAGCGCTGGCTCACTTCTTGGTCATGATCTTGAGATATTCAAGAGCGTTTTGAGCAGCACTGGCTTGAGCATCTTTACTGGTTAAACCGCAACCGTAGCAAACTGCCACTGGCAATGTGGACAGTTGTACAAGGCACTGGCATTTACCTACAATTTCATTAAATTGACATAAGTTATTTGTTTTATAATTCATTCTTTGTTCTTATTATTTTTATTATTTATTTAATCTAAATATTTTAATAATAAAATAAATTATATTAAATAAAAAATAAACATGTAAAAAAAGAAAAAGAAAATATTTCAATTATATGATATATCTTATATAAGATTCTTATATATCTTATATAAGAAACTGTTATCATCTAAAATATATAAATATCTAATTATAATGTTATGATTATCATACTATTGAACACATTCCTAAAATGCAGAACAATATGGCAACTATAAAATCTTTGAAAAAGTTATTACGAAAAGAAATGGCTAATGTAATTTCAAATATCAGCGCTGAAGAAAAAGCACGACAATCTATGAGAGTATTTGAAAAAGTAAGATAAACTATTTTTCATACAAGTATTTTAGTAATTCAAGAACTTTTTAACCAAAAGAGGTTATGTTACATAGTGGATAGCCATTAATACAATTTAAAAAATAATACAATGACTTTAAAATACATTATTTTCAGTTGAAAGCTTTACCACAATACCAAAATAGTAAAAGGATTTCCATATATCTTAGTACTAAAGACGAAATTGACACTACGCTTATTTTGAAAGACATATTCAAAACAGGAAAGGATGTGTTTGTTCCCAGATATAGCGGAAACACCATGGAAATGGTTAAGTTACTTTCTATGGATGATTATGATAAACTACCGTTAACAAAATGGAACATTAAGCAACCAGACTTTTCTGAAGCTAGAGAAAATTCTTTCCAATCCGGTAAATGAAAAATTCAAATGTATCAATCATATAACGCTAAATAAATATCAAAATATAAAATATAAAAATATTTTCTTTTCTTTTTTTATAGGTGGATTAGATCTTATTCTCATACCAGGAGTAGCCTTTACTTACAATGGTAAATTATTTTAATCTTTAAATGCAATTAACGTGTATTTTAATGTAACTATATAATGCTATTACATTTATAGGAAAACGTTTAGGCCACGGTAAAGGATATTATGATAAATTCTTGAATTATACTTTTGAAAAACAGCAAAGGAAACCGCATTTGATTGCAATAGCATTTAATGAACAAATAAAAGACGACATACCAACAACCGAAAGCGATGTCTTAATTGATTTAGTAGTTACAGAAAAATAAAAGAAAATTATCCTAATATTTGACTAATTAATCTGTTGTTTTAAATATTGCATTTATAAATATTTGTACATTTAAAAATAAATTATATAAGCAATATTGCATAGAATTTTTAAATATTAAATTATTTCCTTTCGTTACCTTATAAACTCGTTTTTAGAAAAAATAAAAAAAAAATATTGATCTCATAAAATAGAAAAAGAAAATATTTCCTACAACTTCTGTTATTTTAAACATATGTAAATGTATAAATGAACTAACCATTAACAGACCTTTCTTCGATATCAACATACGTTACTTCAAAATGTTGTTCCGAAGCAATCTCTTGCAAGAATTGTACCAAATTTACATCTCCATCATTCAAACAAGTATCCTGAAACAAATAACTATATTTAACTATAGTTAAATTATACTATATTTAACTATAATTAATTCATTTGTAATTATAATTAATAAACAAGCATAGAAAAGAAATATAATGAATTACTTAATGATAATAAAATAAAATATACAAACCTGTAATTTATCAAGTATTACACCTTTGGATAACTTGAGGTTCTTGTGAAATTGTGAAACTTTATGACTATGAGTCGATGATAATGTCGCAACATTGCTACCTTTCAGGTCAGAGTAATAAGCATTCAATCTCGCAGACTTTTTTTCATTCTATAACGGACGTGTTAATCAATAATTTGTATTAAACATTTATGAAATTTGTCTACAATGGAATATACTACTTTCATAAAAAAAGACAAAATGAAGTGGAAATGACAAAAAGAACGTAAGTTATTTAAAGGCGACCAATCTGTTATTCATAAATCATTCTTGTTGTATTTGCAATTTAATCGTACCAATATTGTCCGCTATAGATCCTAAATATGATCAGAAAGGTAGCTTCTTATAAATAAAATGATAGATTAAAAAAAATTTCAATTTCTTACAAATTACTTCCACTTCATTGTTCTTTCATACATGCACATGCACACAAACAAAACACATGCACGCACATAAAAGATGCATATATATATATATTTTTTAAATTAAATTGACTGTGTGTATAGTAGTATAGTTAAAAATTATACGCGCAAAAAAATAATGAATGATAATCGTTTGTCATCGACATTTACATTATCTAAAATAATAAATTTTCTTTTAGATTGTATAATATCCTTCTCTCATAATTTACATAAATATATATGATTATTTTAAACTATATAAAGTGTTAAACAGATATGAATGGTCTTACCTCTTCTGCTTGCAAAATAAATGAACTGCCCGAGTCGTTAAGAAGACGCCACATTTTATGAGCTGCATGCCTCTTTGCAATTTTTTTACTTTTACCGTGACCAAATTCGCGTAAATTCATGATGGAACAAACGATAGTAAATTTTCTTTCATGCGGCAATCCCTCTTCATTTTCCATCGTATATTTTGGTGGTGGGAAATGCCGAGACACGCACATCTCTTGCAGAACTCCAATTGGATTGGCTAAATCTTTTTCTTCCCCATATCCTTCGAGTTCTTGCATACTTTGACTAAATATAAAATATTTTAAGTTATATATATATAATATATAAATAAATATTATTCCATTTTAATGTGTTTCTTAATAATATATATAAAAAATTTCTTTACAAAGGTGTACTCTTACTTGGTCAAACTTTTTAAAATAGCAGATTCTGTTGACTCATTACTACTTCCAATTAAATTATCTAAAACAGCCTTAGCTGCAGCATGTTTAGCTTCTTTTTTAGATCGGCCAGTTCCCATTGCTGTAAAAACAATTGGATTAACTGAAATATAATATTTTTTATCGTTAATCAAATTTCTTTTTAATTGAATCTTATATTTTTGAAAATATATTTTTCACAATGATAGATCGTACCTAACGTATATGCAGAATTATTATATAAAATTACTTTTATATAAATATTATTTAAATACTTACCAATAACATCACCAACAGTAACTCGATAACGAAATGTTGGTTCGTGTATAACACCTTCCACTTGAACTAATTCATATTTAGGTATTGTACCTCTGCGAGAAAGTAATTCTTGAAGAACCGATACAGGTGTCTTATTAGGTAATGCTTCCATTTCTAAACGAGCTGCTTCTGATAGTGATAATGATTCAGACATCATAGCTTGTAATGTTAACCGTGCTTTGCTGCGGCGATGGGAATTACTTGAATGGGTGGAAACGTTACCTACGTTGACCAACATATTAGGTCCAACCTGTTGTTGTTGTTGTTGTTGTGGTGGTTGTGGTGGTGGTGGTGGTTGTTGTTGTTGTTGTTGTTGTTGATGTTGTTGATGTTGTTGACGTATTTCTTCCATTTTATAAATCTAAAAAAGAAACAAAATTTAATGTTAGTTGAAAGAATTTCATACATAAATTTATTTATATTATATGTGTATGTGTATATATGTGTGTGTGTTTATTTATTAACAATGTCAAAATGAATAAAATATTGAATAGCTTAAAGAGTAATATTAGATTATAATTAATTCAACTAAATTAATTATTATAAATCTCATTATTTAAACTGTATTTTCGTAATATAATGTATAAATCAATAATTAGAACTAATTATGATTGATGATTACAATTAAAGGATATTATATGTAAAAAATAATTGACAAAATTTATGATCATAATTTTAAGTAATATTGAGAATTTATAACAATACTGTAACGATTTGTAATGATATTGTAACGAAAACTTCTTATTAATAAAGCTTGTCAAAGATACAATATCTTATATATATATAATAATAATATGTATTTAAACTAGCATATGAAAAATTGAACAAAAACATGTACAAGAAATATGAAATTCGTCAATGTGTTGATTTCTAATAGACACAACTATTTAGTAACGACTAACACTCAATTTCAATATTTAGATTAAATAGAGAAGTACAAATGTTCTTGAGCAGTTATATACAACTTATTATTATATATGCATTACTTTCTTCTATCTTAAACAGATTTTCACGATAGGATTAATCATTACGCAATGAAATAAACTTTCTAGAAAAAGAAAAAAAGAAATAGATAAATATTAATATAAGATAGTTGAATGAAAGTAATAGAAATGATACAAGAGTAAACTCTTTAAATGTATGAAAAGGCGAATTTAAAAAGCGAATACGATATCCTTTAATTTAAGATTAAAATGATAGTAAAAACCGGCACTGGCAGCCATGATAGTTGTAAAATTCATCGATTAACTTTAAATATATTAATGGTAAATGAATGTATGCTATGTAACACTATATGAATAATAGATAGATTAATATTTAAACGTTACTTATTGTTAATTGAATTCTTGAATGTATTCGAAATAAAACAAAGTTTCATTTTGAAATAGGAAAAGACGTATTCGTAGAGGTTGACCGGTTGGGTATGCATCTTTGGAAAAACACGAATTCGTACATAAAGTCACGATTTTATTATTTTACTCACAATTTATAAAGGTTCTACGCGACTAAGCTCGGGGGGAGGGTAGACTCCTTCAACAGGCCAATTCCTATACGAAAAGCGAATCCCGCTTTTTGTGATCGATCCAAATCTCACAAAAAGCTTGATCCGTTTGACGACAGAAAAATGGTTCGCTGACTACCGGAGAATCCTTCCTCTTCTATGTGGCTCTGCGGCAATACTCGATATGAACAATTTTTATAGACGCATTAACTACGCGCACATTTCTGCGCATATACACACTTATGCCGGTTTAAACGACATCTATTAAAAATATATAAAGATATAAAATATATTATCATTCTGATAACTTTCACAAATTTCAAAATATAAAGAATATTTATATTATATTTTTCTTTCACGCGGGAAAAAATACCAAACTAATATTATTCAAATAACTTTCTATATAGTTCAATTAACAACCGTTTAAATATTATCTAGGGATATTTTATTTAATCGTTACAATTTTGAATTCGTTGAAGAACAAACGTACAATTCGGTACCATTTAAAAAAAAAAAATAAAATAAATGAATTACAATTTTAATATATCTCTTTAATCGTATCTACATTTAATAAACTAAAGTAACGCGTGTTATGTTTTAAATGATTTCACTTTCTATGATTACGTTACGATTAAATAAAACTTTAAATATTACAATTCACTTATTTTAATATCCTTCCCTTTAATGATTCAAAGAAAATGGATAAATGTACGATCTATTTATCTATGAACGTATACTTTTTATCATTTAAATGAAGGTAGATTTTATAATTAAAAAAGATATCGTCGTTCAAATTTATTCGCGCGTAAAATTTAAATATTGCTTAACATGTGGCGCCAATTTATTATCCAATGATATTAGGTTTCTTAGCAACGACGGATGTCGGTGTTTTCCTAGTTCCTATCTAAAAATATCACTATTTCCGTTCGTTACCCGCTGAAACGCCCGAAAAATACAGGATCCTGCGCCATTACTATATATCGACGCCACGAATATCATCGGTTCTATATTCGTTTAGATTCCTTACGTTTAATTTTCTTCTATAGTTTTTGTCTAAAAATTGATAATGAGCGATATCGAAGTAAGTAACGTACTATAATAATCGATTATTATTTTCCATTTATTTGTAATATTAAACAAATATGTTACACATGCGGCCAGCAACTACAGCCATTATCGATCCGTAATGTTCTACGCACGTCGCATGTATTTTAAATATTACAATTATTTAATTTATTTAGTTTTCTATACAATATATATATATATATAGACACATATACACATTGTTATCAATATTTAACTATTAAAAAATTATCATTCTTACGAATATTTATTTAGCAAATATATAGGACATTCAATGTGTATATATATATATATATATATATATTTTGTGTATATATATCGTATTACTTTTTTAATGCAAAACTATAAATTTATCCAAGAATTTTTATTTATCTTTAATTTTTCTTGTATATGGCCTTTTAGTAAATATATTTTTATTTAATAGAAAATCAACAATATAATGATGATCTACTCAGCTCGCTTTGATGTAATGCTGAAGAAACTATTATTGTTCCCTAATGTTTTAATATCTGATTGTAGAAAACATGCTCTTATATTATATGCATATATTTCATTATTTTAAACTGATATCTTTATGGTTTAATTTTTCAGAGAAGTGGTAGTCGAAGTTCAAGTCCCCGAAGGCCACGTACAGCAGATGGTGGTCTCAGAGATTCTCGTTCACATTCAAGATCACGAAAATCACGTGAACGAAAAGAATCACATAGAGCGGTTAAAGAATACTCTAGATCACGTAGTCGTTCTCTCTCAAGAAGCCGAAAGTCATATCGCAGTAATAAGTACACTGGTACTGGTCATCGTGGAAGTAGTCGCAGTCGCAGTCGGTCTCTGTACAGAGGTGGCAGATATTCTCGCAGCAGATCTCGATCTTACTCGCGTTCCCGTTATTCGCGTGAACGTGAAAGGAACGTTTATCGATCACATTCTCGCAGTCCGATGTCGACTAGAAGACGTCATGTTGGTAACAGAGACAATCCTTCTCCTTCTCGATGTTTAGGTGTCTTTGGACTTTCGATATTTACAACAGAACAACAAATACATCACATCTTTTCCAAACATGGACCCGTTGAAAGTGTACAAATTGTTATCGATGCTAAGGTATTTTTGTATAAACTCTTTATAACTCAATTTTTACCCCTTACACAGATTCATATATATTTATATTTGTATTTATATTTATTTGAAGGGAATAATAAACTGCCAGAGATTTAGAACGTTTTATCTATTAAGTAAATGTGAAACGTTAAAGGCCTCTGGTTACAATATATTTTAAATTCTACCAAATCGTTTAACATTAAATTCTATAACTAAATATTTATTAAATTAACTAATATTCATTTTCAGACAGGACGATCCAAAGGTTTTTGCTTTGTTTATTATGAATCCTCCGAGGATGCTAAGGTTGCTAAAGAACAATGCACAGGAATGGAAATTGATGGACGACGGATAAGAGTAGACTATTCAATTACACAAAGAGCCCACACACCTACGCCCGGTATTTATATGGGAAAACCGACGCACCTACCCGACCGAGGATGGGATGGACCCAGGCGTAGAGAGTCAGTATATGTACTTTTTAGAACACCCCTTCCAATAAAAGAGAAACAAAAAAAGATCGAACAAACGAATAAAAATACCTGAATTATAATAAATTTACTAAATTTAATTATTTTGAACATAGGAGCAGTTACAGAGGAAGCTACCGGCGTTCTCCGAGTCCATATTACAGCCGACGACGATCACGTTATGACAGGTCTAGATCACGCTCCTATTCTCCACGTAAGTCTTATTTCAATTTTACTTAGAAGTATAATATAAGCAGTCTACATGGATATGTGTCTCCTTTGAAATAATATGTGCTGCGTATCATGTGTTATACATTTTAAAAAAAAACAGATAGTAGTCCCATACAAGGATTCATAATCTTTTTATAATTATTATTATAGTAATAATAATAATAATAATAATAATAATAATAATAATGGTAATAATAATAATAGTAGTATTAATAATAATATAAATAATAATTAGTAATAATAACAACACTCTCATTGATTTGATATTGTATGATACGGTCAGTTTATCATAAACCCTTACACATATGCATCTTCAAAACATTTCATATACTCTATCATATATATAAATATATAATATATATAATATATATATATATATATTTATATATATATATATATATATTTAGAAATAAACCAATATAATGACAGATTCATTGAAATTGTCATGTCAAAGCTATATAAGATAATTAATAAATAAATACATAATGTATCAGGGAGATCAAAAGATATTGTCATTATTATGAGAACAAAAAATCTTATTACTATCACAAGACTCAATGAAGCAAACGACAAAGATCCTTCTTTTATATGTCTTACAAATTATATATCTTTAATGGTTTAAAATTCTCCTATTTTATTTTATTATATTAATTTTAACTTAGTAATAATAATAATAGTAATAATAATAATAATAACGATGATAATAATAATTATTGTGTGCACAAATTGATTTTCATTTTTTCTATAATAAAAGTGTAAGAATAAAATAACTGTGCTGTGTGGTTAACAAGTACCAGGTATAAGATATATTAATCGTACATTTTTTAAAGAGATATATATACATATATATATATATATAAAAGAGAAAGGAAGGAAGAAAAAGAAAAGAAAAAAAAGGAATAGTGAAAAGAAAGAATACTTTTGAACGACAAAAAACAGTGTATATTTCTTTCACAGATTCATATTTCCGTAGACCGCTTATATTCAGTCCAAAGTATAAGATGAAATAAGAATCTACGTAAATTATCAAGAATCGATGGCAGAAGCATCAAGAAATGCGTCGAATAAATCGTACGGTAGTAACTAAGTGCACCCTGTACCCTGGGTCGAACAATCATGGTTTTTGTTGCTTAATGAATTTCAGGTCGATATTAAGTGACCGAGTGAGATGCGAGAGGCCAGGTGTTTGGGAGCCATTTGTGTGACTTGACCCTTTGACCCCAAATTTCAATACACCGGGTCAAAAAATTCTACACATTCTTTCTGCTGTTGTTCTTACCTTACCTATTTCTGCATTATACGCGTTTAATGTATAACCTTTACGTTAATATTATACAATATCAATTAATGAGATAACATTTTTCAATATGCAAAGGAGTCTAGCATATTCTTTGCATGAAAACAGTAAGGTTGGAATGGACACAATAGTTAATTTTCTTTTTCTTTTTTTTTTTTTTTTTTTTTTTTTTTTTTTTTTCCCAATAACATTTTGTCTATATCGAATATCGATATTGAAATCGGAAGTTATCGGTAATGTTTTATCTTATACGAAAATATAAGGTTTTAAGTTAATCGTACTATTAATTATCATGTGAAGGTTGGAATATAATTGAGTTATGAATTTCATTTATTTAATTAATTTGCTTAAAGTTGTATTCCAGCCATTGGATACTATAGATACCTACTCTCTTCTAACTACTAAACGTGGTAGAAATCGGAAAATCTCTGGTATTCCTATCCATTTACGAAAAGAATCAATCGCAAAAAAAAAAAAGAAAAAAACGAAAAATGATAAAATAAAACGCAAAAAAATACAAAACAAAATTAAACCTGAAAATAGAAGTAAGGTCTCTAACCTGTTTGTTTGTTTATAAGGTTTTGAATCAAGAGGTATTGGATGATAGAGGGAAGTTTGAAGTTTCACTCTGAAAAAATGAAAGTTTTGAAAAATTGAAGACAAGATTTCTGAAGATGTATGTCTTGCTCGCTATTTCAAGATATGAAGGTTTTTCGCGCATGTGACAAAGAATATGATCCGAATCGCATTCACTTCCGGCTGAGAAGTCTCAAGCCTAGAAGATCAACAAGTACTATAAAGCACAAGCATCAAGAGTCAGAATCGTTGGCCCCCGACCTGGACAAATATCAGTTGTTGGGGGTGAAACTGGCTGAACGTTTCAGAAAAATCTTAAGGAAGCATCGAAAAATCTTTTCTAAGTAGGGAAGAGCGTAAAAGGTGCTCCAAGGTTTATACCGATCATATTCTTTCTCAATTGGTTTGGTTTACATACAATACAAATAATATTCGCTGCTATTAGATTCTCCTGCAAATAAATAAAATATTTCTACCTTCCCTTTCCATCCCATCCCTCCACCATCCTAAAACCTCCATCTCCACAAAGGACAATTTTTTGATTTTATATGCAGATAATAACATTAAATTTTAATTTAGACTATTAATACATATGAATTTTTATACACACACACACATGCATATATATATTTATATTTATGTTTATATTTATATATATATAAATATAAATATAAATATATATGGGTACATATATTTATATTTATAAATCTATGCTTTGCTGTTTGTTTTTTTTTTTTTTTTTTTTTTTTAATATTATTGTTGCCATGACTATAATGATTTAATAATTGGAAATATTAACACATAACTTTCTGGAAATTATCATTACAACATGATTAATATTTATAATCAAAAAATTATAATCAGGAGATTTGTTCGAGTAAACAATTAGAAACTATAAGCTTACTTTAGAATATGCGCATATTGTATTTAAATTTGTTGTCTTTATACTTGCTGATATATTTGATAGAAGAGACTACTATATTCATTTTATTTTTAAATTTTTAACGAGTGAATGATAAACAAAACAAAATATTTCAAGTATAATAACGAGGTTTGATTTTCTGTTACTTAAAACCATTAATTGATATTAATCACAAAAAATAATTAATATAATAATAACATTATTTTTTTTTTAATTTATGTTTATAAACTTCTTGTAAAATTCCGTTTATAAGAAAAATTATTTTTGTAGCAATACGAAAATTTTATAAGAAGAAATAATTCTAAAAATTTACTCATTGATTATATATTATTATCTCTATAATTTTCAATACACACATATAAATATAATTATTCTTTGCATTGATAAATATTATCAATTGTAAAGACTTTATCTATAAAATTAAGAAAATAAACATTCATTTCACATGATATAATGTACATTACACTTATATTTATTAAAATAAAATATACTTTAAAAAGCTTTTAACTTTTTCTTTTCCTTTTTAAAAATATAAACGTATATATATATATTTTATGTAACACAAATTAAGTTGTTTTTTAATACATAATAAAAGATATTGGAATATTTATATATAAAGATAAGAAATATCTAGAAGCAGTTACTTTATTATTGGTATCACTGTCACAAATCAGTGTACCACCACTTCAATACATTTAAAGATTCTTTAGGTTAAGAATCGGTGTAAATACAAACATGCAACGACACGATTTCATAATACAAATAATCTTATTGTATATTGTAATACTATGTCAAAATACATCAGTAGTTGCAGTACAAGAGGATCAATATCAAAATTATCCTGCTCAAGGTTTATATAATGCCAGTGATAATGTAGTAGTATTAAATGACACTAATTTTAAAACAAGTGTCTATGGAGATTCTAAAGGATGGTTAGTTGAATTTTATAATAGTTGGTGTGGATTTTGTTATCGTTTTGCACCCACGTGGAAGGCTTTTGCAAACGATGTTTATTGTAAGTATTTATTTTCCTAACGTTTATTATTCCAATTGATTGCTTTGTATTTTATTCGCACAACATAAGAAACAATTTGTTCTATTCATTGAATATATTTTTCAGCTTGGAGAGATATCGTAGTAATTGCAGCAATAGATTGCGCCGTAGAAGACAACAATCCTATTTGTCGCGAATATGAAATAATGCATTATCCAACGCTTAAATATTTTCCTGTTAATGCGCATTCTTCTTTCATGGGTATAGTAGTCGAAAAAGGTGATAATATTGAGGGTGTTAGATACAATTTGATTAAGAGACTTGAAAAAGAACAAGAAGAGGGACGTGGTTTAACGTGGCCTAATATTACACCTTACAGGTAGAAATCAATTTAATTATTGTATTGTTTCATTTAATATTTTTATGATTTATTCAATTTGTTTGTAGGAATGCAGAGATAAAAGACATATGGAAAATAGTACCTAAAACTGTAAAATATTTCTTTCTGTTTTTTGAGAAAACAGACTCTCATTTGGGAACTGAAGTCATATTAGATATGCATAATATTACAAGCCTACAAATACGTAGGGTTACATCCGACAATGAATTGTTATGTGTAACAAGTCAAATCACAAAATTTCCAAGTATAAGTGTATTGAGCCAAGAAGAACCGCAAAAGCACTTAAATATTAGAACACCAACAAGAGAAGGTGTTAAACAAATTATTGGAAATTATATGCGTTCAAAGGGAATAGATATAGATGAACAAATTATTGTTAATCGCAATGTTGTCTCCCTAACTGCAAAACCAGATACAATAAATAATACTAAATCAAATTCCCATCAAGAGCAACAATATAACTCGGACATATTTGAAGATCATTTATACCAACTAGATTTGGAAAGTGCACTGCGATATTCAATTTATGACGAAATACCAATGAATAAAATTATAGAAGGAGAAAAGTTCGAGGCATTAAAAATATACCTGAATGTTTTAGCCAAATATTTTCCAATGAGATACAGTAGTGTTTTTCTCGATGAAATTCGTGATGCAATAAATAAAAAGGATAAAATATACGGCGAAGAATTTCTTGAATTGGTCAGATCAACAGAGAAAAGAATGTCACCAGTATATTCGGGTCCGCAACAATGGATTGGATGTAAAGGAAGTAAAAAAATATATAGAGGATATCCTTGTGGATTATGGACAATGTTTCACATGCTAACTGTTAATTTTGGAATGGAAAATAAAGACAAACGTCATTACAATCCGATTGAAGTATTACGAGCTATGTACAGATATATAACCAATTTCTTTGGTTGCACTGCTTGTGCGAGACACTTTGTAGAAATGGCATCGAGGAACAAAATATATGAAGTACAGAATGGAGACGATAATATATTATGGTTATGGAAAGCACACAATGAAGTTAATGCAAGATTGGCAGGAGATGAAACGGAAGATCCAGAACATAAAAAAGTACAATATCCATTAAAAGAACAATGTTCCGAGTGCAGATACTCGAATGGAACTTGGAGAACGGACCAGGTTTTATATTATCTTAAGAGAAAGTATAGTTATGCGGGAATAAATTATTATGGATCTAGTGAAAAACAAAATAACGTTAAAAATAATGAATCGAAACTAAGACAAGGACAATTAGTCACTAACAAGTATTTAAGTTTTAAAAAGTTGGTTTGGGATTTTAATATATTTGATATAAGCATTTGCGTTATATTATACGTCACATCCGCTACTATACTCACACTTGTTTGCATTAAATTTGCTGTAAAAAGAAGTTACAGGAAAAAAACGTACATAAATTTACTCGGTAAAGTATAAATTTATGCAATCTGTGTATATCGTATATTATATACGTACATTTTTTAAAAATATTGTGTATATACACTAAACGTCTGTGTGTTCGACTGTACATATTATTCATATTGTTTAATAATCTAATAATCTTTTTATATTTATCTGAATTTTTATATTATCGACTAAACAGATTTAATTCTTGTACTATCCCTGCAAGAATTATTTAACAAAATTGTACAAGTCACATGTATTTATATTATCAAATTATTCTTCTAAAAGTTTTAAATTATGCACATTATGAGACTTCCAATTGTACATTGTGATATTATTTTTAACATGATTTTTGAGTAAATGTTTGATTATTATGTTAAGTACTCTTCCGTTAGTATCAAATTTAATGCAAAAACTTCAATGTTACAACAATTTTAATGAAAATGAACGTTTGTCGAATGATTGTGAATTGTAAATACTATTTTACAGCTGAAATTAAATTTTCCAAAAAATAACATAAATATAATAAATATATCTAAAATATACATGCAAACAAAACTTTATACATGAATATATAAATATATAAATATATATATATACATACATACATATATTTCCAAAGTCTTCTAAATATACAATCAATAAGGGATATATATTAATGAAATTTGATTCAATCATTAGGATCAACTTGTATTGAGATTTGATATTCTTATTTGATTAAATATAACAAATAAAAATAATCACTTTATATAAATTTTACACAGGATGTCTAAGGTTTTTTTCAGCCAAGCGGTATTAGCGTATTTTATGCACAAAAGTAAAAAAAATATAACATTTTTTTTTTATTAAAAAACAATATAAGATGTGCATAGAATATGCTGACATCGTTTGGCCTGAAGAATCTCAGACACTCTGTATGTGTATGTATATGTATTTATACAGTAAAATGTCACAAAATTTTCAGTTATTTATATATAAGATTTATAAAAAATAATACACACTATTGGTTATTGATACAATGTACAGTATAATAAGTTCTATATGGACATTATTTATCTATTCATATTTTAAAAGAGTATACTTTAAACAATACTTGAAATAGCAGTTTAATAAATTTTTATTTGTAGTAATATGCAAAATAGGAAATACATTTTACTTCTTTAAAACATATTCCAGTATCTTGCAAAATATACTATATATATATATCTTATATAATCTTAATATAAATTATCAGTCAACATTAAGAAATTTCATTGTACAATATATATAAGTATGTATATATAATTTTAGGTATGACTGAATGATATAAGAACATGTTAAAAAATATTTATAAAATACAGTTGAACTTGTAGATCTTGTAATATCATAATTATTGAGAAAATTTACATTAAAAAGAATTTTTAAATGAAATAAAAATTAAAGAAAACGTATATATTTTGTATATCTTAAATTTAAAGCTTAAATGTAAAGCTTAAATTTAAAGAAATCACTTGTATTTTAAAATTGTTCAAATTAGAAAAGTTCAATTGCATTTCAGATAAACAAATGTATATCAATTCATTTACTTTTTGCATTATTAATTTTCCATTCACTTTTTGTATCCCACGTAATACCGTCGTGCGGTAATTGTGATTTTATATATGGAACCAACCATGTTAAATACCATCGTTCGCCAAGAACTTCCTTTATATTCTGTCGCCAACCTAGATCATAAGTACGTCTATTTTTATTACTTTCATCTGCAACGCATCCGTTAAGAACTAATTGAAAATGGTAAATGCATAAGATGCCTGTAAATAACATTCCTATAACTGATACAATATAAAGTAACAAATAGAATTGTTCGATAGAACCATCAAATCCGAATACAAATATTGCCAATGGAAATATTATTTTTATAATGGACATTGGAAACTCGAAATGAATTCTAGACCAGATAAAAAAGTTATTGTAACAAAAGGCATAAACGGTAGCAATGAATAAATATAAAAGAAACATAATAAAATATCTATGATTGAAGTAACCGACACAACAGCCAGTAAAAATACAATGATGATCACGCTTCAGAATACAAGTTTTACATGTTGAACAGTGCCAAGAGCGAGGAGGAGCAAGTATTTCACAAGTTGCGCATAATCTCCATCCATCCTTAGAGTTTGCAGTGCTTACTGGTACAATAGTCCTATTAATACTAGTGTCACACAATACTGTATACGTAAAGTTACCCACGATGTTCAACATTATAAAATTACCCAAAATAAAGTGGCAAAAATATGGTATTGTATTGTATTCATACAATGCGGGTAACACTATCCATAGTTCAAACCAATAAATCAATGGTACAATTGTTAATATAAATACCATAGAAGCAAAGTCACTAAATGTGCGAGGCCAAATCATTTTGCGAATGATCATTTTGATAATTATTACTGTACAGTTTTATATCCACACATACACACACTATTTTCCAATAGATTCACATAATAAAGTTAATTAACATTACGTTGACATTAATATTATTTTTCTTTTCCACATGGATAAATATATCAAACTTACATGTTGAAATATATATTTTTACAAGTTTTTTGTCCTTTCTTCTTAAATCGTATTCTTGTAAAAATTATTAATAATTCTTAATATCCAATTAAAAGAGGAAAAAACTTGTTTTTCCAATTAAAAGAGGAAAAAGCTTCCAATATTTATTCTTAATGTTGTTCATAGCTTTATCAAAGATTTCTTCTCTCGTTCATTAAAATGTTCATGAAAAAGATAAGGAACATATATTATTTAGTTCCTATTTATAATACAATGCATTAGATTCATTTAAATTTTGTATAATTTGATACAATTTAGAAATTATGGCAGAAGGCACGTGATTTGTTATACAAAAAAGTATCTAATAAACTAAGATGCGCGTTGAATTGATAAAAGAACTATTAGTGCCACTTGGTGTTGCAGACAGAGAACTAAAATCGTTGAAAGTTTATCTAAATTCTTATATTGTCTATGATTATTCCAAGCAAAATTAAATGGTGGGGATTAAAGTACGGACAGCAAAGAAAGTATAGATATTGATAGTTAAAAGCAAGCCTATTGAGAATAGCGCCTCATAGAAGGGTTCTAAATTTGATCGTGTCAATTTTCATACTCTTCGAATTTATTAATTAAAAATATGTCTAAGTATAAGATTGTTATGGTTCGCCATGGCGAGAGCGAATGGAATAAATTAAATCTATTTTGCGGATGGTACGATGCTAATTTATCTGACAAAGGTAAGAGATTCTAAATGATGCTGATATAGAAAATCTTTGCAAGGACAAAAGGTCATGAGATCTTTAAAAATGTCCTAGCATTTTCAATTTTTTATTATTTTCTTTTTAATTCTTATAAATTTACTACAAAATATATGTCTTAAAATACGAGCCTATTGAATTTATTACATAAAATATCGTTTTTTCAAATTTTTAAGATAAAACAAACTGTTATAGTCATTCATCTATTTATCTATTCATTTATATGTTATGTCTATTTGTTTGCAATCTTATATAATGAATATTCAACAGGTAAAACGGAAGCTCTGTCAGCTGGAAAAGCCGTTAAAGAAGCAGGTCTTACTTTTGATGTTGCTCATACATCTGTCTTGACGAGAGCTCAAGAAACTTTGAAATCTATTTTGAAAGAAATAAATCAAGAAGATATTCCTATTTTTAAAACATGGCGATTGAATGAGCGTCATTATGGTGGTCTCACCGGTATGAACAAAGCAGAAACAGCAGCTAAATATGGAGAGGAACAAGTACAAATTTGGAGAAGGTCTTTTGATGTACCACCACCTCCAATGGAATCTGATCATAAATATTATGAGACGATAACTAAGGATGCTAGATATGCTGCCGAACCTAAGCCTGAGGAATTTCCTAAATTTGAATCCTTAAAATTAACCATAGAAAGAACTCTGCCTTATTGGAATAATGTTATCATTCCACAATTGAAAGAAGGAAAAAAAATCATTATTGCTGCACATGGAAACAGCTTGCGAGGAATAGTCAAGCATCTTGATGGTATGTATATTCATTATGGTATAAATTATTACCAAGATAGAATGTACAATGAAACAATAATATTTCATTTTACAGAAATGTCAAACGACCAAATTATGGGATTAAATCTACCAACTGGTATTCCTTTTGTATATGAGCTGGATGAAAATTTCAAACCAGTTGTCTCTATGAAATTTTTGGGCGATGAAGAAACTGTCAAAGCAGCTATGGCTGCTGTCGCTGCACAAGGAAAAGCAAAATAAAATGTTAAAGATAATCGTTCTCTAATATCAATGTTTAGTTAAATATTGTACAAAATCTAAGATCGCAAATTATTTCAAATATTGGTTTAGGAAAATATAACTAGATAAAGAAACGAAGAAAATTTGAAATAAGAACATTAAAAATGCCCAGTTATTGATGCTATTTATACCCAACAGTCACTGCAAATATATTTTTTGTTAACTATGTACATAATATGCATTTATGTACACATATTTAAAAGTATTATAATAATTTAACATCCAATGTATAATTTTGACAATGTTTTTTGACAAGCAAATACATAATTGTCTCTTAGAGAATATTCTATTCTTTTATTATTTAAAAAACAATTATTTATGACATAATAATAAACACTATTTATTTACTGTATCTATTTTATGAAAATTAAATGTTATATAAATAAATATGAGACAAGACTATATTTATTTACATCCGTTCTTTAAAAATTAGTTAGAAATTATAAATTAGAATGAAAATATCTTTGCAAATATTTAATAACTGTTAAAAAAAAATTATTAAAAGGTATGAGAAGTAACTTTTCAATTTAAAATAATTAACTTGAAGGAAAAGAGGTCGTGACTGACAGTGTATGCAGAGCTTGTTGTTAGTACTTCAAGAATTGTTCAATTTCGTCTTTCTATATAGGTTATATTTCATTGGATTCTTACGAATTTCTTTATCTAATATAGGTTAATGCATTAAATGCAACGAATGTTTTCTACAATAAGAACGCTTTCTTTCATGTGATTAGTGGTGCAATCATTACAAATTAAAATATATACCTTCTTTTTCAAAACATTAATATAAACAATTTAACAAACAATGAGTTCGGATAATGAAGAATTAAGGTTGACAGTCGAAGAAGATGATCTTCTTAACGAAATACTATGTATGAACACTAATGTAAAGACAACTAAACAATCGAAAGAATTAATCAAAATAGATGACAAATCAACAAATAAAACTAATAGTACAAACGAACCTGTAAGTCAAATAAAAAAATTAAAAATTAATGCTACTCAACAAACCAAACAAAAGGATGAAAATAATGAACAATGTCCCAAGGATGAAAATAAAGAAAAATCTAGCGAACAAGAAGTTGGGTCGGCTCAACCAAAAATACAAAAAAGGCAAAGAGATAGATTGGAGACACGAGATCCCAAAATCTCATGTCTTAGACACAGCGATGAGTCAAGTTCTACAAACAATGGTACAAAATCGTATTCAGAAGACGATAAAAAAAATGTAGAATATGAAAATGATCCTGCAGTACTTGCACGCAGACAAAAGGATATAGATTATGGGAAAAATACTATTGGATATGATCGATACATTAAAATGATTCCTAAGTAATAATTCAATCAACTAAATTAATTTTTAAAGACCAATGATTTTTATATAGATAATCGTTTTATTATATTATTTTATTATATTAGTATTTTCTTGATGAATATAATATTTGGTATTGTTTTAATTTAGGGAACAACGTACAAAAGATCATCCAAGAACTCCCCCAAAATACAATAAATATAGCAGAAGAGGATGGGATGGAATGATTAAACTATGGAGAAAACAACTTCATAATTGGGATCCTCCAAAAGAAAACGAAAATACTGAACAATGTTAATTAATTAAGTTGGTCTTTTTTTTATATGAATACAATAGAAATAAGGTATTGAATTATAATTAAAAAAGGTATTATATTATAAATTATAAAATTATATACAATACTCTCTTCGTAAATATCGTTATTTTAATTTAACTTCAAGTTTTTCAAGTATAACGTTTAACTTTTGATTAATGTTATTTTCTATTTCGTTTAATCTACGCATGGTTCTTTCTTCCATTTCATGGAACTTATTATTAATATAAGTTTCAATGTTATCTGTGATTTCTATATTTTTACAATCATCTTTGGAATTAAGATCTGCCTTTTTAGTCTCTTCAATTTTATTTTGATGATTATTTTGTACTTTTGAATTGTTGGAAATAATAGTCATAAGGTTTCTTAGCGGTAAGATTTCATCACTAATAGTATTCTTATCTTGTTTAACAGATTCTAACATAATATTAGCTATAGCTGCTTTCTGTTGTACGGAACCATTTAAGTTATTTAAAAAATTAGTTATCGTGTAATCAAGTATTTCTGATTCATTTTCTTTAGTAGATTCTGTTAATACAAGCTTTATACCGAATATCCATAATACAGGTTCTGTATTTTTTATTTTCGTAAACTGAAAGATAAAAATGAAGAAGAATAAAGTACAATTTAATAAGAAAATAAATATTCTTATGAAATAAAATCATGTATTACTTTAATACTGGCTTCGATGGTAGGATGTTCAAAATTCACTTCGGCTAAATATATACTACTTCCTTTAAACTCATCTACAAATTCTGCGAATATTGTAGTTGCATATTCTCCATACTGTTTAAAAAATTCTAAAACATATGCTTCGGATAGAACAATGATGCGTGATATTTTGTGATTATTTGTTATTTTTATGTCCAATGTACATGGTTCTGTCACTTGTTCCTCGGAGCGTAAATAAATACATGTATCCAAGGAAATGATATCATCTAAATCTATACTATAACGAGATTTTAGTATAATTTAATAAATATATATACAAATAATATGTGCTTTTTCTTTTCTTTTCAAAAATATATTTATACCTCTCTGGGGCCAGCGATAATGGCATTGTGGTAATAGTATCTACATAATTTTTGTTTCTATCGATCATCCAATTAGATGAAACTTTTAAAAAATCTTTTATCGAAGGTATCATTGTCAATGTATTACAGTTTTCTTTTATCGTTTCTCCCATTTCTATTTCTCTTTAAATTATTTAATAAATATGTACAATTATCATTATATTCCTTATACAAATGTCAAAACTGTAAAAATATATATAAAATAAATTATTATGAAAATAATTATATTTACTTGAAATTTTTTTTCTTGTATAGTATCAAATAAATAATTAATTAATTAATATATATATTAGTTTTAGAATATTATTTAAACTTTTTCTTAAAACCGAACTTTGCGCACACAACTACGTATGAGATACATAACCTTTCTGTACAATACTGTGATAACTCTTTACGGTCAAATAAAATAAAGTAATTTTACCGTTACGATCGTATGTTGGGATATTTTTGGCACGAACAAGGAGCTATTATTATTTAATAAATGAACTCTATACAGCTTACTTATTGCACACACACATTTTTAAGCGATGTGTATATGAAACATAAACAAACGATCAACCTCAAAAGTAAAAGAATTTCTACATAATTGCATGTATCAATCTTTCTACGAGCAAGCATAATCTTATATATATAATCAACAGAATAATTACTTTTTAAAAATATATTACTATCGTAAAGAGATAAAACAGCTATATATTTATTTATATATATATATGTTCTATAAAATATTATATTAATCATTATTATTATATTATTATATCATTGATTAAATCTTATTTTATTTCTAATACTAAAATAAAAAAACATATTCAATGCAATTACAATATTTTAATAAATACAGTTGATGAAAAAGGATTCATACATTATTTAATATATATAATATTAAAAGTCTTTCTATTTTTTTTATATAAACGATGATGGAGATAATTTTTCTCTCACTAAGATCGAGCTGGTAGGTTTAATGTTAACTGAAAAATATTATTAAAATGATCACATTATGTTTCAATATGTGTAATGCATTGTACATCTGAAAAAGTATTACATACCTAATTTATATGATTTATTATTTTTATGAGTAGCGAAAACACAGGATTGAGATGGTACATCTTTATACGAAATTCTATATTGGTTTCCCCCAAGTTTTAATTTTTCGTTTTTTAAAATCAATTGTTGGCCTTTTAAATCTGTTAGTTTTATCTATATTAAAATTAGAAGTTACATTTTTTATTACAAAAATCTAATTATTGATAAATAATTTTGATTGATGTACGTTAATATAATACATACTGTACTTGGAATATTTAAAAGAAATATTTCATTGTCTTGAGAGAGATCCTCAAGCGTAAAAGTTGATTTAGTTGAGTCGTGAACTAAGTTTTGTTTATTGATCAAGTCTTGCAGCTGAAAAAAAAAGTTAATCAACTTTATACTGTTAACTATCTATGTAAATCTTTGTAAATTATTAATCTTACATTGCAGGGTATCCCATCAAATCTTTGTATTTGCTCACAATTTTTGGAATCATTGCGATGATTAATACTGTCATTATGATTTATACTATTATTTTTACTTTGTATATTAGAAATACTTTGATCGTTTTTATGATCTGCGTTTGATGATCTCTTTAATTTTAATTTACTTTGTATTGTTTTTTTAGAAGCTACACTATTTGAATTATTAATTTTTTCGTTTAAATTTTGCCCTTTTAACAATTCATCCTCACTCAAAGTACTTTCCATAGTTAAATCGAAATTTTTACTACCTATTGTATTTGTTTTGTCAGCTATACAGGTTGAATTGTTAGGTAAACTTTTTTTATTTACATTTTCTTTAAGTTCTATTATTTTATCCTTACTTAAAGAACTTTTTACGGTCGAAAATAAATTTTTATTGAATGTTATTTTTTTGGTAGCTGTACAGTTTGAATAATTAGGCGAAATTTCTTTACTTAAATTTTCTTCGTGTTTTTGCACTTCATCCTCGCTTGAAGAACTTTCCATAACTAAATTTAAATTTTTATTTTGATTTACACGTTTATCAGATAGTGGTAAAATACTGCTGCTACTTGTATTTTCGACAAATATTACATTTTCTTCTAGTTCTTTTTCTTTTTCTTCAACGCTAACATCATTATATTCATTCCATAAGTAACGGTAACATTCTTTCTTATTAATTACTTTATATCTGTTATTGGAAATTTCAGTAGACGAAATTATAACCGGTGATCTTTGTGCTTCTAGAGCAAATGAGTTAATATTATTATGCGATGTATTGGAATGACACGCTGTTATTTCTTCTTCGTCAGAAATTAGATCTAATATTTCTTCACTAGTTCTTTCACCATTCATGAATGAATTATTACGCTTATGACTGAGGGATGCTTTTTTTGATGTTTTTCTTTTCTTTGCAATTGCAGAACTACTATCAGTAGTATTTACAAATCTCTTCTCTTCGTTATCTATAAATTGTGTTTTTTTAGTTGGAATGAAGTATTGTTCAGGTGAACTTACTGATTGTTTTATCTCAACTACAGAAACTGTATCAGCATTATTTATATCTGAAAATGATTTGGTATTCTATGATAATTTTTTAGAAAAATAATTGAAATTCAGTGAAATTAATTCAAGTCGACTTAAATTGCAACGAATACTCACTACTACTATGTCATCCTTATCCTGAAAAATACTTGATTCTAAGATTGTATTCTCTATGCTTGTTTCTGATGAGTCTGAATCAGTGAATGAAATTTCTTTTTCCTTTTGTATGGTCCTTATTGGAGTAGAAGTAAAACTATCTTTATTATTAGATATCTTAGCCCGGTTATTTTTTATCTTACTTTTATATAGATTTTGTGTGTGTGCGATCAAATAATCCTCTTCCCCGTAGCTATCATAATCCTTAATTATTACATCTTTCCATATACTTTTTTTAATTGATCGTTTCATGTTGATATATTTAAAATAACTAAATTTTTTATGATTTTGCACCCACTTATTTAATAACTTGGTACTTTCTGTATACTTTTTAGACTTACTAAATCTATGAATTAGTGATGATTCTATCATTCTATCCTTTACATTATTTTTAATAAATTCCCATTTAATTATTTTGTTCCAATCCATGATATAAAACTGTACTTAATATTGAATGAAAAATGAAATAAATTGATAAATGCAGAAAAATTAAATATATCACCAAAAAATACCGATCACATGTAATTGAAAAAATAATGCTTCTTTGGTGTACAAAAATCACTCAATAAACTTAAATTTATGCGATTATATTAATTGTTTTCGGAGTTAATTAAAATCACATGAATGAATCAAATATTTTAGTTAAAATAACCTAATATTTGAAAAGAAACCATTAGCGACACGTAGTGTACAAGAAGGGAATTAGAAACATTTAGGTTCATTTTCTGTCCTTTTTTTACTTATCATTTGATTATTTAAATTGCTAATTAAATCAATTTATAACTTTAAAGTTTTTTGAATCATTAAAAAATAAATAATACGTATTTATAAGACATTACTTGATATTATAATCAAGTTTAAAGTGCACAAGAGCTTGTATTATCTATTCAAAAAATCAAATTAGTTGGTAAACAAACGCACGTGTTTTAACAGAAGCGTAACATTTTTATAATGGGGAAATATTATGAACAAAAATGTGGTGAATGAACTATGTAAATTCGTTATTTACTTCAATCGATTCATACAATTAAATGACGAGATAATATTTTATTTAATTAAGAAAAGTAAAAAGCAATTTTGAATGATTTAAAAAAGTGAATTTCACTCTCGTTCGTACATCTAGAATAGAAGAAACATTTCAGCTTTCTTCTTTCAAACAAGTTTGAATAATTAATAATTTTCACATTGTTATATATTCATTTTGACAGTGTTGAGTGTAAGTGTAGTTGCGTATAATTAATATTTTAATAAATATAGAATAATTATTTAAACATTATATTATAGTTGATAGCTCACCTTTTAATATTAACCATTTGATATTCCTTTTGAAATACAGATAAGCTGGTCAACGATGTATCTCGTATCGACGTATAAAAAAACATAATAAAATAACAAATATTTTTATTAATGAACACCTTAAAACTTTTTTGTACATTTTACAAATATTCAATTATAATTTTTATAAAATTTGAAATATTTATATAATATTTTGTATTTATATGTGGGCCTTCAGAAATGCATATATTTATATATTTTAAATAGCAATACAAAAAAAAAGAAAAAGAGTTGATGTTAAAACCAATGATGATCACCTGTAACAAAAAGAAAACTATATTAATCATACAATCAATGCACAATAGCCTAACATATAAATCGTCCAATTCTTAGATGCACTTTTTAATTTAATTTTCTATTTATTTTTATCAGAGATATTTATTTAACATGGCAATAAAATAAAATTTAAATATATGAATTTACATTATAAAATATAATAATTAGGAAATAGAAAAAGCTCAAATATTAAGTTATTAATCAAATAAAATCTAATAATTATTATGAAATATTTTTAAACTGCATTATATACAAAAAAATAATCATTGCAAATTTAATAAAATTTGATCACAGTGAACAATTGTAAAGACAAAATAAGAAAATAGAAATTATTGTAATATTTAACTAACGTTGATTAAGTTTCTCAATTATATAATAAGAAAATTTTAATACTTTTGACTCTAACTATACACATATGCATCCTTTTGACGATTTAGACACAAATTTGGTGTCTCAAGGAGATGGAATGGTCCATCATCTCCAATTACAACTACAAATTAATGACGAGCAACAAAATTATACAATAAAATATAAAAAATGACTAAAGAGCTATTTTCGAAAAGTTCGAACTTGCTGTTGAACTTTTGAAAATAACTCAATGGCCTCAATAGTAGTTGCCCTCTTCAGCCACATTTAAGTGGGGGCCTCTTCGGCATAATGCCTCTTCTTTCTTCATGCCCTAAACGCTGCTGTGAGGCTTTTTCTAAGCGCATTTTACAATACAAATCGTACAGTTACATTTACTCGAATGCCTCAACAGATATTTGATCTAATCGATGAACCTATTATTAACACTTTGCATTAAAAAAATAAAATAATATCAAACAAAAGCAGGAACTTTGTACATACATCATATGGTCTTACTTTTTTACTCGACTACTTTTATCATTACTCTACTTTGTATTTACTATGTATATATAACAAATGAAGTATTCAGTAGGAATTATTAAAGAGCAAAGCGTTAATATACTTAATATTAAGTAAGTATCCAACGTATTCAGCTATCTTCACTTTTTCGAAAAAAAATTAACTTTTAAGAAAATGCAAAGACTTTTGAATCGTTCGATACTGATTTATATATCGCGGTACAGAGCATCAGCAATATATGGAAAAAATAAAAGTAATATTTAAATGATAAATGAATCTAAAAGTTGCTGAAACTTTGTATAATATCCGGAGAAGAAATTTGTTCACTCCTAAGTGAAAATTACAATCGCGCGACTTCTCCGGTCTCTACCTACTTATAAATTAAATAAACATTCACACCTAAGTATGCTACCTGCCTGTACATTGGCAATATCTAAAAAGAGCAAACATACGTACATACCCACCCACCCACTCCACGATTCTCTCACATACCACCAGGGTGCAAAAGCCTAAACTAGAGAGCATGCCCCGGGGCACCTCCGACACCCTAGTTCAAACGCGTGTTTTCTAAACTTATGGGAGTACGTACCAATGCTGTAATCGTCTGTCAAGGCTAATGATTATTGCTAAAATGACTAATGCAAAAATACAAGTATACACTAGTATATATTGCATACTAGTTATATACGAGTATATCATAGTTTCCACAAATAAATGCGGTAACTCTACTATTCAAAACGATTTTATTACAAAAAAAAGCAGAAAAATTTAATATAAATATAAAAATATAGAAACACTCGCATTTTTCATATCACACGTGATATGTAGAAGTAGTGTTCTCAGTATTAAATGATGTATTAATTAAAAAATATCACGAAACGATGTACAGTACACTCTACCTAATACGCACACACATGTGTAAAGTACATCGTGCAATCACTAGCACAATGACAGCCGCCAATAAGGGAAAAACTTAAAACTAAACCTATACTAACCGTTTCTCACCCATACGAGTAGCACCTGGGCACACATATAGATGAGAACGCAGAAAGTATAGGGGGGAGAAACGGGAGATTAGTATATTAGAAGCTGAAAATCCTGATCTAAAAAACATGATTAACACATATATATGAACACATAAAAACATTTTATTTTAACATATATCAAAATATTTTATTTCATCTAAGCGGGCTAAGACTCTACAAGTTATTTGGATTTGACTTTTTGATTATGCAAGAATTGTTAAATTTAATTTTTTAATATTTAAGAATTTTAAAAGAGAAAAATAAATATATATAAACAACCTCGGACGACTCCTTTCATTAAGTTGGCTGTTCTAATAAAAGAACTGGGCTTTGAGCCACCACTTAACTGCTAGAATCTATCCGTCGCGAATGAGTTTGTCTTCTTGCTCATTTATTTATAATATCGAGGTATTGATATATTAAAATTAATCGCGATTAGATAAACTAAGTACGAAGCAATGCATGTAAGACATTTATTACATGCTTTTCTGGACAAAAACGAGTAAATAAATGCTCGATTTCACCACTACTAACCACGAACAAAACACGTAATAAAAAAGAAAGTACATTAATTAATTGCATTATTAATTTCAATGAATTTAACCGGTGAGACAAGAAAACCTATCCTGAACTAATATAAAATATACAATACAATATACAATACAATATATAATTTTCATGAGTAACTCCTAGAAAGGAATTACTCATGTGCTCGTCACTAATTTATTTAAATAATTACAACCAGTAACTCGTGCCGATTAGGACCTTTCATCCTCGACATGATTGAGCACCGGAGGGACTTTAAATTTTAACTCACGGCATAAGAAGTTCTACGATGGCTCCAAATCACTCCTACTTCGCAGCAAGTATTGTAAAATGCGAGTATCGAAGATCCATCGAAGATCCACCGAAGATCCATCGAAGATCCATCGAAGATCCATCGAAGATCCATCGAAGAATCCATCCCACATCTTTGATAAGGTAGAAAGTCAGTCGTCATATCTGTAAAATAAAATAGAACAAAATGATAAGTTATTTGCAATATAATCCAAAATCATATAAAATAAAATCGAATAAAATGTAAATAAAAATAGATACTTACAATGCATTCCAATGGGATGAAATTCAATTGCACCATGGCGATGCACCTCGCGT
The DNA here is from genome assembly GCF_010416935.1 of Polistes fuscatus. Classification (NCBI taxonomy): domain Eukaryota; kingdom Metazoa; phylum Arthropoda; class Insecta; order Hymenoptera; family Vespidae; genus Polistes; species Polistes fuscatus. Next base: position 2,299,047 of record NW_025113075.1, read on the forward strand.
GAATCTAAAAACGCGGTATAAACGAAAATAAGAAACTATAGATGAGTTTCTTATCGCGAAACCGAAATTTTATTATACGGCGAACAACACTGATTCTAATTCGCGTTTGATTTTAATTTGTTTTACGCCCGATCACTGATTCTACACAACTAATTCAAAGACTGCTTTGCACACAGTCAATGCAAGTAGAAAAATCTTCATTGATGCACTGATTCTAATACGCGAACAGTCTGTGCGACTGTTTAAAGATAAAAATACAACTTTACTCGAACAAACTCTAATGCAATTACTGCCTTGGTCGCAGTTAATTTAATATATAAATTTCAAAAATAGTTCGCGAACGCGACGAAATTGAAATGAAAACGAACGAACGTGCTTCTAATCCGTGATTTTAATTATATTTAACGATACAACACTCCCGTATATTGCTTCGCGCACGATAGCAATGCACGAACACTTGCAACACTTCACAAACACAATTCACAAACACTTCCAACACTGATATATTCCCATGATGATCTGAAACAGAAATAAAAACAAAATTATAAATATCATTGTTGTAAGTAAAAAAATTATTATAATTATTGAGAAAGTGTTTAAAATAAAAATTGACTTACGTTTATTCTTCATTGATGAATGCACGATGAGTATCCTACCCTTAGGATGACGATGAGCACACGTTTAAACCGAATAAAAGAAACTTACGGAGTTTCTTAACCGAGCAAACGAAACTTTAACATGCGACGATCAACACTGACTTTACTTTCCGATTCTTTTGTATTTTATTTTTACGATGCAACACACGAGTACCTCATTGCTTACGCGCTCGATTGCAATGATGTTCTGAAACAGAAAAAGAAAAAGAACAATTAATGTCATCGTCGTAATAAAAAACCATTGAAATTAATATAGAAATTTTTGATAGAAAAATATACTTACTTTTAGTCTTCATTGATGACTGCAGGATGGGTATCCTACCCTTATGATGACGATGAATAAAATAAAATTAAAGAAAAGCTCTGAAAAAGCTGAAACATACTAAAAAGATTATAGAACAAAATATCCTGTCAATCATTTCTGAAGGCCATACACATTAAAAGATATTTTATCATAAACAATCAATGTTAAATATAAAAAGAAAATGTAATAATCTATTAAAATTGACATAATTAAAAGTAAATAATTAAAAGATTTGAGAAATGTACCAAAGTACGCTTTAATTCTTTTGATAATGCTTGCTTTGTATTTTTATATACAAATTCAAGCAATATTGATTGCCTTTATCTCACTACTTGTATAAAATTACATATAAAGTATGTAATATTAGTAAAAATTGTTAATAAAAATTGATAACGTTATATATATATATAATAGTTTAATACGTCACGTTCGTTAGATCTTAGCTCGTTGAAGGACTGATCAGGAATGATCACGTAACCGCGTCCTTCATGTCGAACGTTCGGCTGTCTTCGTTTTGTTTTCGACTGTCTTCGTTTCTTCTGTTCTCACTTCGAGAAATTCCTGGAATATACGTACACATTCGTTATTGCCCGTAGATAGAATATTTTGTTTTCTTATTTTCTCTCTCTCTCTCTCTCTCTCTCTCTCTCTCACTTTCGTTCTCACTCTTTGTATACATTTCTGTATGGTTTAAAAAAAAGAATAACGCTCACCTCGATGAATATGAAGATAAAAAAGAGTAAACACAATTGTTAGACTGAGTATATGTATTCCTGCTGGACTCTCCTAATGCTCGGTACCTAAAAAAGGAAAAAAAAGATTACATTAGTATAACATAAAGAAAATCAAATATATGAGTGTATGTGTACGAGCTACCTATACTTATGCATATATGCCTGTCTGTGTGTATGTGACAGGAATCGAATTTAATACGAAATACGATCTTTGAATACATAATTATGAAAAATAATTAATTAGAGCATTATTAGAGATGGTAGTAATTATCGATACTATGAAAAAAGCTGAAAATTAGAAGAAATATTGTTAAGTAACATTGGTGAGATTTGGCGGGATATCGAGATATATCGATGTATATTCTCACAGATTTCTTACGAACTTTTTAATATTTCGTTTTGAAAACACTCACGTATGAAAATCTTGTGTGTAGCTATCGTTTGATATATAATAGAAAGGTGTAAAATACTTTTCAATTACCTGAGTTAAACGAGATGACAGGTATACAAAATGGTGGTCGCCGCTGTGAAGAAACGAAGCGACATCTGAGACGACATCATGGCTGCTTCAGAATTTTTCGTTTTTTCCATCTATCATAGAAAAATATCGAATAGTTAAAAATAGGATATAGGAACATAAAAATTGTCGAAATATATACTTTATTAATCCAAACAATCAAAATTGAACATTATAAGTCGATATCCATAGAAATGATGCCGTAAAACAAGATATATATATCATTGCGTAGAAAAATGCATACCAATGTACATGGAATTTTTTTCTACGCAAATATTCTTTATCCTCGACATTATCGTAATCTTTCGATTATATCATTTGGAAGTCATTTGCTAGAAGAATCTATTAGTATATAGGAAGATTATTTACGTTAGAAAATATTTTTTAATTACCTGAGATTAACGGGACGACGTAGCATCCGTCCGATCTCCAGCACCGATGCCGCGAAAAGAAAGAGGAATGATCAGCAAAGAGCCCTGATTGGCTGATAATTATTGCAAAAGAAAAAGATGACCAATCAGAAATTCCCAATTACCATATAGAAATGTATTTTACGCACACGTACGTAACTCGCCTTTCTTCATGACCACTCTAGTCAAGCTTGATATGATAATTTATTTATTAAATAAATAAAAAATTTATTCTATTTTTCTATTTAAGGTACACGTATCTTGTTAATATTTAAAAAAAAACGAAAAGAATAAAGACAATATGCACTATAATCCTTATCACACAGAACAGAAAAACATACATAATTTATTTATTACAATAATTAAATATCAATTTTATGAATTATTATAATTATTTAATTATTAATCCAATTAATAATTATTGTTATCTAATTTATTTTTCTATTAAGTGTATACGTTCCTTGGTAATATTAAAAAATAACGAGTAAAATAAAGACAATATACACTAAAAACCGCACAGAAAAACGCAGTCGTATAGAAAAGAAACCTCGTTGCAGATATTTTAAAAACAATTGACATACAGCATTGTAGCCATCCTTCAAGAATTAAAATAACAAGAGTTTTTCCATATCAAAACAGAGTTTGGGAATTTATACTTTCACCGTTGGCAAGAGAGATGTCAATTGTTTTGTTTCAATTTATTTTAATTCGTTAAGGATGGCTATATTGCTTTATGTCATTTGTTTTAAATATTTCTATAACGTGGTTTCTTATCTATACGACTTTGTTTTTATGTGCAATGTGATGTCAATTGTTTTAAAAATATCTGCATCGTTGTTTCTTTTCTATATCATTGTGTTTTTCTTTGCAATGTGACAAAGTTTTTAGTGTATATCATCTTTATTCTATGCATTTTTTTTAAATATTAACAAGGAAAGTGTTACACGTATAATAAACACTTATATATTTAATTTTCTTTATATTATACCAATGCTAAGTTATTTTATACCTTTTTTTAGGTTTCCAAACATTGGTAGAATACAGCATGAATACACATACTCATTGTCAGTCTAATTGTGTTTACTTTTTTATATTGATGTCAGTTGTGATAAGTTTATGTCTTTTCTTTTATAACATAAAGAAGATTGTTATAAAAAGTATAAGAAGGAGAAAAAGAGAGTGAGTGACATCTTATACAAATGTCATACAAATACATATAGAGACTCTTTCAGTTTGCTTGATACTTTACTAATATAATCTTACGATTTGCAGATTTGTAAGTATTTGAAGACTTGGAATTCCACAGCATCAGTTAGGATTTCTCATTGTTTTATGTATCAAGTACATACATAAGAGAAGAACTTACAATATTTTAAAGTGAATCCAGGAAATATTTTTTGATATTTAAACGAGCAAACACCTCAGCTTTCTTCTATCATAATGGTAAACTTTAATAATTCACATTTTCCATTAGTATATTGTTTATTAATTGTTTGAATAGATTGGTTGAATAATTGTTTAGAGAAATGTACTTTCTTTTTTCATTTACATATACGTGTACATTACGTATTAATTAACAATTATTTTAATGCACTAATGCACTCTCTTTATGTTACAGCAGAATTTTACCCTCGAAGTCCTCACTGCGCAGGAGCATTAAAATAATTACTCAAAATAGATAAAAATACGAAAATCATAACGTTTTAATCTTAAAGATTATGTATTAGATGTATGACACCCTTTATACACATGCTCATCGTTTGGAAGGTCTTATAAACAACATTTAATAAAAGTACTTTCATAGAGGACAACGTCTCATTTCAACGGTGGATTTCGAAGGGGACGGTACATAGATCATATATTCCGATCTTTTAAGCAACAATGGACGCTTGCATCGATTAATTAAAAATTATTATAATGCACTAATGCACTCTCTTTATGTTACAGCAGAATTTTACCCTCGAAGTCCTCACTGCGCAGGAGCATTAAAATAATTACTCAAAATAGATAAAAATACGAAAATCATAACGTTTTAATCTTAAAGATTATGTATTAGATGTATGACACCCTTTATACACATGCTCATCGTTAGAAGGTCTTATAAACAACATTTAATAAAAGTACTTTCATAGAGGACAACGTCTCATTTCAACGGTGGATTTCGAAGGGGACGGTACATAGATCATATATTCCGATCTTTTAAGCAACAATAGACGCTTGCATCGATTAATTAAAAATTATTATAATGCACTAATGCACTCTCTTTATGTTACAGCAGAATTTTACCCTCGAAGTCCTCACTGCGCAGGAGCATTAAAATAATTACATGAAATAGATAAAAATATGAAAATCATAACGTTTTAATCTTAAATTTTATTAAATAGGCTTATTATTCTTTTTATACACATGTTCAACGTTCGGAAGGTTTTGTAAACAACTTTCACCAAAAGAACTTTAACAGAGGATAATGACTCAGATCAACGGTGAATTTCGAAGGGGAAGGTACATAGATCATATATTCCAAACTTTTTAACAACAATAGACATTTTTATCGATTAATTAACAATTATTTTAATACTTTAATACATTCTCTTTATATTTCAGATTATTTAGATACATATATGTACTAGTATATATATAGGTATTACATACTTATTAACATATTTTAAATATTAAATAATTTCGATCCGATATTTTATTAGATGCAAATTTTACCCCACCACCTCGAAGTCATCACTGCGCAAGAACGTAACAACAATGTACATTAGTTTAAACAATTATACAAAAAATAAAAGAATATTAAAATGAGAGCGTTATAATATTAAATTTTATTGATTAATTTTATTGATTTTCTTTTATACACATGCGCGATTTTCGGAAAGTCACATAAACAACTTTCACCAAAAAACTTTAACAGAGGATAATTACTCAGATTAACGGTGGATTTCGAGGAGAAGGGATCTCAGACCATATACTCCGAGTTTTTAAGCAACAATAGACACTTGCATCGATTAATTAACAATTATTTTATTATTTTAATGCACTCTCTTTATGTCTCAGAATATTTAGACACATATATGTAGTAGTATAAGCATTACATACTTATTAACATATTTTTGAATATTAATCAACTTTAATTTTATATTCTTTTAGATAAAAATTTCCCCCTCCAAAGTCACTACTGCACGGAAACGTTTAAAAAAATGTACATTAGTTTAAACAATTACATAAAAATTAAAAGAATATTAAAATGAGAACGTTATAATTTTAATTTATATTTATTACAATTAATTTTCTCGTTACATACATAAGAAACTTTCTGAAAGCCATGTAAACAACATTCAATAAAAAAACCTTTTTTATGTGACAATGTATCAGTCTAACAGAAGATTTCGAAGAGGAAGGTACATCCCCCTTTTTAGATTAGAATAGACATTTTTATCTATTAATTAACAATTATTTAAGGTTTATAGAACAAAGTATTGTTCTCTACTAATACATAATGTATGTATATGTTTAAGCAATTATATTATTTTAAATATTACATACTCTCCTATTAACGTATTTTGAATAGAAAATAATTTTAATATGAATTTATTTTTATAATTTTAGATGACACAGTATTAGATGACACATAATTATAAAATTCTCCGATTACTTAGATTGTTTTACAATCGTTGTTACTGGCTAAATAAAATGTAATATTAAGTGTTTATTACAATTTTATTATTTTTTTTAGAAACAATTCAATGGGTAGCGGGTGGATTCCTTCTTCGCAAAGGGCGCCATTTGTTAAGAAGGAATTTACTTCAGGGATGCGACCCTGCCCACGCGAGCCTTGATTCTATCTTTCTCCTAAGGATAGAATCATGTCCTACCCTCAGCTTTTTAAAGTGAAACTCCCTATCCTTTTTTTTTTATTTTTTTTTATTTTACTTTGCTTTTTTTAACTCGCGATTTTGCAAGCATAGATGTGCACGTAGCATAGGAACTGAAACTGCATTAGAAGGGATGTCTACCAGTGCTATTAGTAAGACGGGCCCAGGGATTAAGTTCTTCAAGCCTGCAGTAAATATAGTACCGGTGGGCAAACTGTACGTGCAGCGTAAGTTCCTCGTAATATAGATTAGAGTCAGTGGATTAGTCCAACCGGTGGGATACCACTTAAAAAAAAAACGTAAAAAGTTTCACTTTAAAAAGCATACTTTTCAACTTCTTCCCTATCCCTTTGCTTTTTTTGTTGCAGGTTACATAGGAGGAGGACCACACCAGGACAGCAAGAGGACCATACCAGCACAGCACGAGGACTTAGTTATAATAAATGATAGTGTAAGATAATTATTAGTATAATTAAATGTATAATTAATTTATAATTAATGTATAATTTTAATCTTTTATTCTTCTTCCCTTAGCACATTACACGCGTGTGACATTTATAATTAATGTATTTTATTTGTTCACGGGTTACATGTTACTTCGATTCCATTCATGTTTTACTACTCTTTTATCATTTTTTATTTGGTTTTCCATTTTTCTCTTCATTATCGATAGTAATTGTAAAGATTTTCCGAATAAAACTCTTAGGGTGGGGCATAAGAGTGGGGCTCATTAAAAATCATTCACGGGGTGATCATTTTCATTTCATTTTCTTTGGTTTCAATTTAATTCGGATGGGGACATCTTCAGGATGCACATCCCGGGTCTTCAGAAGCGGTTACCTCCTCGTGGTTAGACCTGGGCAATGGTATTTTACTTTCAGTATAATGTTTAACATATTTTATATGTTAAACATTCCATTGCAAGTAAAATCCAGCTAAAGACCGCTTACCATAAACATTGTAATGATAATTAGTTTCTTTCATTTTCCTAATAATTATCATTTCATTGTTTTCTCTTTAATACTACCTTCATATTATATCCCACATTAAAATACTCGATTTATTTTATGGAACACTAATCTTGTGCATTCTTTCAGACGTTTTTGACGTGCAGTGCGGTCGGTAAAGCACGTCTCGGTCGCGTTCGCGATAAAAAACTTTTTATAGTTTTTTATTTTCGTTACCATCCACCCATCGTCATCCTAAGGGTAGGAGACCCATCGGGCATTCATCACTGAAGATTAAAAGTAAGTATAATTTTTCTATGAAATTTTCTATGATAAATTTTCAATAGTTTTCGATTACGACGACGATATTAATCGTTCTTTTTCATTTTCTGTTTCAGAACATCATTGCAATCGAGCGCGTAGGCAATGAGGTACTCGAGTGTTTGCATCGTTAAACAAAAATCGGAAATTTTTCGGGTAAAGAAACTCCGAAAGTTTCTTTTATTCGGTTTATACGTGTGCCATCGTCATCCTAAGGGTAGGAGACCCATCGGGCATTCATCACTGAAGATAAAAGGTAAATTAATTTTTCTATTAAACACATTTCTTTTATAATTACTTATAATTTTTAAACTATAACAATGATTCTAATCGTTTTGTTCTTTTCTCTCTTTTCAGAAGGCTAAGTGTTAGTGTTAGTGTTTGATATTTGCACTGCGTGCAATGCAGTTGTAAAATTAGAATCAGTGTCGTGGTCGCGATAAGAAACACGTAAGTTTCTGATTTTCGTTGGAACCGTCTACGACATCGTCATCTTAAGGGTAGGAGACCCATCGGGCATTCATCAATCAAGATAGAAGGTAAATTAATTTTTCTATTAAACATTTCTTTAATAATTACTTGTAATTTTTAAACGGTAACAATGATACTAATAATTTTCTTATTTTCTTTTTTTCAGAAAGGTAAGCAAGTGTTGGTGTTTGATTTTTGAACTGCGCGCAATGCAGTTGCAAAAATTAGAGTCAGTGTTTGTGCGAATAATTAAAAAATACAATTTTTATCGCGAAGTAGAGTCAGTGTTTGTTCGAATAATTAAAAAATACAATTTTTATCGCGAAGTAGAGTCATGTTTGTTCGAATAATTAAAATACAATTTTTATCGCGAAGTAGAATGTTGTACGATAATTAAAATAAATTTTTATCGCGAAGTAGAGTCATGTTTGTTCGAATAATTAAAATACAATTTTTATCGCGAAGTAGAGTCATGTCGTACGATAATTAAAATACAATTTTTATCGCGAAGTAGAGTCAGTGCATTCGGTCATCATCACCCTAAGGGTAGGAGACCCATCGTGCATTCATCAATGAAGATTAGAAGTAAGTATATTTTTCTATGTAACATTTTCTATGATAAATTTTAATAGTTTTTGATTACACGACGATATTAATCGTTCTTTTTCATTTTCTGTTTCAGAACGTCATTGCAATTCGTGCGCGAAGCAATGTAACGGGAGTGTTTGATCGTTTTAATATAATTAAAATCACGGATTAGAAGCACGATCGTTCGTTAATAATAATTCGGTCGCGTTTCGCGTTCGTGTCGCGTTCGCGTTCGCGTTATTTTTGAGATTTATATATTCATTAACTGCGAGCAATGCAGTTAATTGCATTAGAGTTTGTTCGTATAAAGTTATAGTTTTTTAATTTTAAAACAGTCGTACAGACTGTTCGCGAAGTAGAGTCAGTGAAGTGCATCAGTGAAGTGCATCAGTGAAGTGACCGCGTATCGGGAGTGAAATTTTTGTGTTTGCATTGACTGCGTGCAATGCAGTCTTTGAATTAGATTGTAGAATCAGTGTTTGTACGAATAATTAAAGTAACATTTTAATCGCGAAGTAGAGTCAGTGACCGGGCGTAAATTAAATTCAAATCGTATCGCGTATGTAGATTCAGTGTTGTTCGCCGTATAAGAAAAATTTCGGTTTCGCGATAAGAAACTTTTTATAGTTTCTTATATTCGTTTACCGCGATATTAGAGTCACGGGAGTGCGAGGAAAAGTGCATCGAGGAATTCTCCATGGATCTGTGGACGAGGGATGCAGCTGGACCATTTGCTACGAAGTAGGAGTGTTTTGGAGCCACCGCAGAACTTCTAATGCTAATTGTTCATATTGCATACATGCGTCATTTTATTTTAAAATGCCACATATATGTAATATAACATTTAGCAGGTCGTGAGTAAAATTTAAAGTCCCTCCGGTGCTCAATCATGCCGAGGATGAAAGGTCCCAATCGGCACGAGTTACTGGTTGTAATTATTCCAAAAAATTATTGACGAGCACATGAGTGATTTTAAAAAAGGATTAGTCCTTTTTTGAAATTGCTCATGAAAATTGTATATTTTATTGTATGTTATATTATTAGTCAGGATAGGTCTTCTTGTCTCATCGGTTAAATTCATTTAATTAACAGTGCAATTAATTAATGCACTTTTCTTTTTTATTACGTGTTTCGTTCGCGTTTAGTAGTGGTGAAATCGAGTATTAATTTACTCGATTTCGTCCAATAAAGCATGTAATAAATGTCTTACATGCATTGCTTCGTACTTAGTTTATTTAATCGCGATTTTATTTTTCGATATAATCAAAAATGAGCAAGAAGACAAACCCATTCGCGACGGATAGACTCTGGCTGTTATATGGTGGCTCAAAGCCCAGTTCTTTCATTAGAACAGCCATTTAACGAAAGAGTCGTCCGAGATTTTTATTATTTTTTTTAAATTCTTAAAATCTTTTTGAAAGTCATTATAAATGACTTGTAGAGTCATAGCCCGCTTAGATTATGAGAACATTTTTATATAATAATCAAATCTTAGATTAGGATTTTCAGCAATTAATTTACTAATCCCCGTTTCTCCCCCCTATACTTTCTGCGTTCTCATTTATACGTGTGCCCAGGTGTTACACGTATGGGTGAGAAACGGTTAGTATGGGTTTAGTTTTAAGTTTTTCTCCCCCATTTGGCGTCTGTCATTGTGCTAGTGATTGCACGGTGTACATTGCACATGTGTGTGCGGTTAGGAATGTGCATTGTACATCGTTTCGCGATACGTAATACCGCGCTTATTATTTTTTAAAGTTATTGAATAAAATAACTTGTAGAGTCACGCGTACGATACGAAATTTTTTTTTTAACAATCGTTTTGCATAGTAGAGTTACCGCATTTATTTGCGGAAACTATGATATACTCGTATAAACTAGTATGCATATATACTAGTTTATACTTGTATTTTTGCATTAGTCATTTATGCAATAATCACTAGCCTTGACAGACGATTACAGCAATTGGTACGTACTCCCATAAATTTAGAAAACGCGTTTGAACTAGGGTGTCGGAGGTGCCCCGGGGCATGCTCTCTAGTTTAGGCTTTTGCACCCTGGTGGTATGTGTGAGAACCGTGGAGTGTGTGGGTGGGTATGCATGTGTATTTTTTTGAGCGAATGTGAAACTTTAATTATAAGTAGGTAGGACCCCGGAATGGCACGTGGCATACTTGCACTTTTCAGTGCGAGTCCCCACCTCCGGGTTTTATACGGAATTGTCACAAAATTCTATCTTTTTATTCTATCTTGCTTGACTTGTAAATCTTTTTTGTGACAATTCTGTAATATGCATTATGTATCATGATTCAAAGGGATTTGCAACCATTTAAGAAATTCATTTCTATTTCGATTGTATCTCGAACGAGATAGAGTCGAAATCAAATCCGCAAAACCTTTGATGAATTGATACTTAGTTTTAAGTATTATAACTAGCACTTCGCACTATCGCGATTTAATCTTTGAAATGTTTCATATAATTTAATATAAAGAATAATTTAAATAAAAATATTGCAAAGAAATGCATTGCATTTTTAGTATTATTTTTATTTCAATTCGATTATATTACTCGATAGTAAAAGTGCGAAGTGTTATTAGGTCATCGATTAGCATAATTAACTGCTCGGACATTCGATTAAATGTGCTCGTGTAATATGTGCACAGTCGATGAACTTTTAAGTTCGTTGATTGTCCACGAGCTAGGATAGCTAACGGGAAACGCGAATGCATTTTGTAATAATTAATAAATAGAGTCACCCCCTTAACGAACATCGGAATTATTTGCATAAGATGTATGATGAAAGAAAATAAATGGAATTATTTCATATATATATTGTAATGTGAAATGTATTTCATTTATATTAGTGTAATAAGCAGTTGAGAGTAATTGGGTGAAAATGTCTTGAAGTCGTTTCTAAATTGTACGACCATAATTTGGCATATTATAACGGTTTGGTATTAGAATAGAATCGATACTTTACATGGTTAATAATATTCCTTTCGGCGATGAGATATCTCTCGACCAAAAGGTAATAATTATTTTCTATGTAAAAAGCTCAGGATGTTTTACTAATCACATTTTTCTTTTTCAGGGTTGTGTTAGGGTCGGTTAGGTTTTTTTATTATATAGAATCAGGGACGATTCTAATTCTATATCATTAATCGTTGTAATATGCCAAATTATGCGAATACTTTTTGGAACGATTGACGTTTTTGGTCAAAGATTCTTTTCGTGCTCGCACGTAGGGAATGTCCGACAGTAGGCTTGAAGAAAGAAGAGGCTGAAAGCCGAAGAGGCCCCCACTTAATTGTGGCTCAAGAGGGCAACTACAGACTTAATGAGTTATTTTCAAATTCAACGGCATGGTTGAATATTTTGAAAATAGCTCGTTGGTCGTTTGATATTTTTATTGTTTTATTTTTTTGTTTTGCTCGTCAATAATTTATAATGGTTATTAAGAATGGTAATAATTAAAATAGTTTTCTTTTTGTTACAGGTGACCATCGTTGGATTTGCCATACCACCCACCAAAAACCAAACATAATTTTTCCTTAAAATAAATCGAGTATTAAGAAAATTTAATTTTATAAATGATATTTCATTTAAAAGATAGAAAATACTTTAAAATCATGATAGAGTACAATACCATTCCCGAATTCCCGCCCCAATATCATATCATTTTCTAATTTCCTATTACACACAATTTCCCCACTTTTCATTCTTCATTTCATTCGTAGAAACTAATTATCTTATAATGTTTTTTAATGTCTCTTTTATTGTTTTAGGTATCAAGATTTATTTAATTATTATATTATATATTTAATTAATTTTTTCGTTTTATTTTGTTTCAGGATGCGATTAATTCCAATGCATTTGTAAGTATTGGATTTTGATCTAGAAAAGGAATATGCTTTCGATGCATTCATTGGTTTTTCGCAAATCTAAACTAATCTTTCTGTTTTCTTTTTCAGGTTCGTTTCCAGTATTTTTTTTAATGGGTAGCGGGTAGATTCTTTCTTTTCGAAGAAAGGTCTACTTCAGGGATGCGACCCTGCCCACGCGAGCCTTGATTCTATCTTACTCCCAAGGATAGAATCATGTCCTTACCTAAAATTCCACCCACACCAAACGATCCTATTTTTAATGTTTTGTTGGCAGGTTGAATTATGTAGATAATGCAACACTTCGTCCAAGAGAAGGGAGAAACGAAGAAGGACTGAGAGGGGGAGACTCAAAAGAGGGACTGAGTTATATTAAATGGTAATACGACATAATTATTTTTACAGGTACCATGAAACACCACCAAATTATATACACTTATTTTTATTTTACTATATTTTAGGTAGATTGCAAAATTAAAAGATTACACATTATGAATATTTTCAATTTAATATGTGTAATTTTCGTATGTATATATATTGCAATTATACTACAATGTGTTACTTTTCAGTAAAATCATCGGTGTAACTTAAATTTTATTAACATGCATTCCTCGTTTTATGTTTGTGTGAAGAAAATCATTGTTGATGCACTTTTATGTTCTTGCAGATACCATGGATCAGTCCAAATTTTTATAGATACCATGGATCATTCATTGCATTTTGCAAATCTAAAATAATCTTATCTTTTCTTTTTCAGGTTCGTTTCCAGGCCCTCTTTTCTCCTTCTTCCATTCCCCTTTTTTTGTTGCAGATTTAATAGAAGGAGGACCAAAAGAGGATCTGCCGAGAACCAGAAGAGGACCAGCCGAGGACCAGAAGAGGACCAGAAGAGGACCAGCCGAGGACCAGCCGAGGACCAGCCGAGGACCAGCCGAGGACCAGCCGAGGACCAGCCGAGGACCAGCCGAGGACCAGCCGAGGACCAGAAGAGGACCAGCCGAGGATCAGAAGAGGACCAACCGAGAACCAGCCAAATTTTCTATAAATACCATGGATCATTCATTGCATTTTGCAAATCTAAAATAATCTTATCTTTTCTTTTTCAGGTTCGTTTCCAGGCCCTCTTTTCTCCTTCTTCCATCCCCCTTTTTTTTTTGTTGCAGATTTAATAGAAGGAGGACCAGCCGAGGACCAGCCGAGGACCAGAAGAGGACTTAATTATAGTAACGGATTGTATAAGGAAATTATTATTATAATAATTAAATGTATAATTTTAATCTATTTATTCTTCTCCCCTTAGCATCGCAGGCATGTAATAATTATTTTTAATGTATTTTATTCGTTCACAGGTTCCATGTTATTTCAATTCTATTCATGTTTCACTCCGTCTTTATCATTTTGTTATTTGGTATTCCACTTTTCTCTACATTCTTGATAATAATTGCAAGGTTTTTCCGAATGAAACTCTTAGGGTGGGGCCCAAGAGTGGGACTTATTAAAAACGTTCTCGGGGCTTTCATTTTCTATGGTTTCAATTCGATTCGGATGGGACATCTTCAGGATGCACATCCCGGGTCTTCAGAAGCGGTTACCTCCTCGTGGTTAGACCTGGGCAATGGTATTTTACTTTCAGTATAATGTTTAACATATTTTATACGTTAAACATTCCATTGCAAGTAAAATCTAGCCAAAGACCGCTTACAATAAACATTATAATAGTAATTAGTTTCTTTTAAATCCCTAATTAATATCATATTCTTTTATACCCCTATCCTTGGTTCCTTTTATCCATTTAATATACAGAAACTAATTACTTTATAATGTTTTTTTAATAACTTTTATGTTTTTACAGATACCGGTGAGTTCTCCTAAATTATTAAAATAAAAGTTGCGATCTATAAAAGACATTGCATTCGATTTATTCATTGCATTTTTCAGTCCTAGAATAATATTTTTTGTACAAGTTTCTTTCTTAAATCATAGATGCAATGAATAGATAATAGGCTACTACTTTTTAAATAATCGTTAATAAGATATTACTTTATACATCATTGATAATGTTGCTTACGAATTTGTAATATATTTTTTAAAATTTTACATATCTATTATATTCAACTTTAAAATATTTAATATCTATTATTCTACTTTGAATATTAATTAATTTTGTATCTTATGTTTTATTAGATAAAAATTTTTCTGTAATCACATTGACCGTCGGTAAATTTAATATAAAGTTGTACCGATGTAGAGTAAAACAAATTAGATATCTACTATTACCGATAGTCGGTTTGTTAAAAGTAGAAAACTACTATTACCGACGGTCGATATTTTTAAAGTAGAAAACTACCGTTACCGACGCTAGATATTTTAAAGGTAGAGCACTACTATTACTGTTATCTCCTTAGTTGGTTTTCCGCTAAAGTGGCTTTTGCGAATATTTTTCCAGGTCGATGCACCACTATAGTGGTTTACTCGAATAGCTTACTTACTCACTGTTTGAATTTAATAATCGTCTTCATTATCATTTGTATTTAAGTGAAATGTTAAAGTTTAAGTATGTAGAATATATTTAAAAAAAAATTATAATCTAATCATTCTTTCTATAAATTTTACTCTTCATATTTTTTTCATACCGGGTGCTCTATATGAAAATCGATTCTGAAGGAGTAAACTTTAAAAAAAAAAAAAACCTGTGGGTCTTCTGTTCGAATTTCGGGCGGACGCTCTACCGTTTGAGCTACTCAAGTGATGGTCGCATTTATTTTTCGGACCATCCTAAAAGAGCCGGGATTTGAACCCGGGACTTTCCGCTTGCCGAACGAACGCTCTATCACCAGAGCTACGAAGACCCAGTTAGGTGGTCAGTCTATTTAAGAAGGTTTTTACCAAATGCTTACTGTATGCATTTTTAATTAATAACATTAATCTTATTATATAAATTAACGAAATAAATTTAACGAATCAAATATTTGAATAGATTTATATGCGTGTATAAGAGAATTAGCAAAATAAAAGATTCGGTACTATTCTAACTTAACAGCTGAATTTCGAATTTTGTAAATATTGATATATGATTGTCTTTAGCATACAGTTATAGTCTGATCAAGGTTAGGTAATAACTGTACGTTTGAAATTTTAAAGGTAACGGGTTGGTTAAGTAATATAAAGAAACAAATGGTGAAGAGATGTGGGAACTAGCAGATTATTGAATTATTAAATTATAGGTCAGATTGTAATGGGAAATAGATTGGAGATTAGAACAATTGTAAAAATTAATCGTTAGGTACAAATTTGTCTTAGAAATGATAATTGAGCATTATCTATTACTTACACACATTGTATATTAAATATTATATTATTATATTACATCTCTTTATGTTTCAAGGTAATGGGAGGTGAAAATATATGTTATGTTTCATTGCAATATTTATATCATTTATATTATCAGAATTATATTAATAATACATAATATAATTGTAATTATATATAATTAATTTCGTATTAATATAAAATTACTGTTGATTTTTTATTATTATTATATTACTAATAAATGATATTTGTTATGTCATAATTATTATCATTGTTATTTTAATAATAATACGATTGCATATTATTTTTAATTGCACACACACACGCACATGCTCAGTTATAAAAAATTTATTATCCCTTCTTGAACAACCCTAACCCCAAAATTCCCCTACTCCAACTCTCGTGACGAAACTTACAATTGGTCACAAAGTTTCCCCCACTTCGTAGACTTTTCCCTCGCAATTTTGGACTACAAAATTCCCATGAACATTTGGGTTTCAGTCTCCTTTCGATTCTTAAATATCATTGTTGATTTAGTATCTCTTTATAATTATAGCATAAAGTAAAAGAAAAGAAACTAGTTCCTCGTAATTAAATGATTATCGATATCTTACAAATCGTCATTTAAGCGACTGATCAAAAATAATTCAGGGGTCTCTACGAAAAATAAAAGGCCGTATTGATCGTGGCCAAAGTTTGAAAGCGCTTGACTTGTTCTAAGAATACTCGAGAAAAAAAATAGTACTTACTAATGAAATCCTCACATGATTAGTGTTTTAACATTGAATACGGTAGATAATTGTTCATTTAAATACGAATTAAAAATGACATCTTGCAAAAAATCTGTGAAATTTCAAAAAACGAAGAGATATGCTTCATTAAAAGAAATATCAAAGTTAATTCCTAAATTTAGTGGTTATTATTCGGAAGCTGTAGATTTTGTTATTCAATGCGAAAGAGCTTGTAAACTGACATCAAAAAAGAATAATGAGAAATTAAGGAATATTATTCTTTCAAAAATTGTCGGGGAACCAGCTTCATTATTTCGTAACACAGATAAATCTATTACTGATATATTAATAGTGATCAAAGAGAAATATCTAACTGACCAAAATTTGTTGTATCAAACTAATATGGAAAATTTATGGCCATATAACCATTTATCTAATACATCGAACTACCAACAAGTAGGACAATTTGGAGCAGTTCCATTTAATAGACCGGAATTTCAACAAGTTTCACAATTCGGATATCCACTTGCATTTGTCAATTCAATTGTTGGATCAGAATTTCGACAAGTATCACAATTTGGATATCCATTTAGTATATCGGGATTTCAACAAATACCGCAATTGGCCAATCCATTTAGTAGACCGGAATTCCAACAAATGCCGTACGTGGGTAATGCACATGAAAGACCAGAATTCCAACAAGTATCGCCAGTAGGCAATGCACATGAAACACTGAAATATCCACAAGTATCACAATTTGGATATCCGTTTAGTAGACCGGAATTCCAATCATTACCGCAAATGGACAATGCACATGAAAGACCGGAATCCCAATTATCGACAGTGGGCAATACAGATGAACGACCAGAATTCCAAAAAGTATCGCCAGTAGGTCAAATAGATGAAAGATCAGCATTCCAACAAGTATCTCAAATAGGCACTAAACATGAAAGAATGGAATATCCACAAGTATCACAATTTGGATATCCGTTTAGTAGACCGGAATTCCAACCATTACCGCAAATGGACAATGCACATGAAAGACCGGAATCCCAATTATCGTCAGTGGGCAATACAGATGAACGACCAGAATTCCAAAAAGTATCGCCAGTAGGTCATATAGATGAAAAATCAGCATTCCAACAAGTATCTCAAATGGGCACTAAACATGAAAGAATGGAATATCCACAAGTATCACAATTTGGATATCCGTTTAGTACACCGGAATTCAAACCATTACCGCAAGTGGGTAATGCACATGAAACACTGGAATATCCACAAGTATCACAATTTGAATATCCATTTAGTACACCGGAATTCAAACCATTACCGCAAATGGGCAATGTACATGAAACACTGGAATATCCACAAGTATCACAATTTGAATATTCATTTAATAGATAGAAATTTGAAGAAGTATCGCAATTTTGATATTCACTTAGGAGATCGAAATATGAGCAAGTAATGCAATTTGAAAATTCAGATCGTAAATTTGAATTTCAACGAGGATCGCAATTTATGAGATCCATATTTTAGACTAGAATATTAATAATATTTTATGTTTCGCATGTAATTTATTATTTAATGTATATAATTATTGTTAGTACATTTAATCATAGATAATAGTTAATTACTTACTTATAAATAATTTATTTTTATATAATGACTCCTATTGTTTTAGGTAAAATCATATTATTAATTTTAGGATCTTTGGATTTATCTAATACAGATTTTTGAGGGCCAATTTGTTTGCTCAAAGTGTCATTGTGTGCGCCTTTCCTAGTTTATTTTATTATTATTAATTTAAGAATATACAAAAGTAAATGAATATAAGCAAATATTTGAATACATCGAATAATTAATGCGTTTTTTTCGTATGACTTCGTTTTTCAGCGTAACTTGTTGCATTATTTATAACAATATCAGAATTTTCTATATCACTTTCATCACTTTCACTTCTTATATCACCTTCCACCTGTAACAGTGTTTTATTGAATGTAAAATCAAGTAAATTTATTATAATTTTCATATAAATGTAAAATAATGAATATCATATACGAACACAAATACACTTTAATTAAAAATTTGGCTTTTTTTTTGTGAACATCGTTAATCACAGTGTTCTTTAGACATTTAGTTGTGATATTATTAATTTTATAAATATATTTACCTGACCAACATAGAGAGCATTGTATGCAATCCTAATAATAACACAAGTCCAAATTACATGTAGAAGAAATAATAGACACATTAATGTAATAAGTAAATAGAATGTTAGATTTATCATAAGTTTGGACACTTCAGTAAATAAACTGTAATAAAATAAACTATAATAGAATATTAATTTAAAATCTTTGTTATTGTAAAATAATTTTTTTAAAGAAGATCACATAAAAGATCTTCTTTTACCTGTGAATTATCCAAAAAGGAAAAATACCAATACGCGTAACAATCCATATTATTGTGAAAATAATAAATAGAAAATCGCATGTTCGTTGATAATTAGCATAATTTGTCATTTTTGCCATCTAAAAAGAAAAAGAAAAGAAGAAAATAATAATTCTGTAACATTTATCTATTAATTGATATATATATATGTGGATCTTTTCAATAAAGTTAATAAAATATTAATATAAAAGTTACAACAAATAATAAATCACGAAAAGGATATTCGAAGTATATGTTATATTTTACTTACTTCTAAGAATATTTCAGAAGAATCATGTAATAATAAAACTAATGAGCCGATCCGTGTCCAATTCATGATCCACGAAATATACAATAATAGATTAGTGATCATGTGATGAATAAATATTTGCCAAAAATCTTTTCTTTTTACATCGAAGAATTGGGAAATACTCGACAACAGGTAAAATCCAATAGAAATTGCGTAATACCACCATATGTCATTGGTCACTACATGATCTGGATAATTGTAATAACATTGATTTATATCCCATAACCATGGCTTATTCCATAAAATAATAAGTCCGTATGAGAATGAACATGTATAATAGAAACATCTCCAGCTATAATAAAAATATATTTTATTAAATATCACACGTACTTCGAGAGAGCAGATAATTTCGAGCAAATTTCAGCCCCCAAGCTTTATACTTTTTATAAGTTCTAACATAAAAATTGTAAAAAAGAAATTATAGACAAAATTGTACGAATCTTACCCACTTTCGCAAAATTTTCTCAACTTGGACGGTTTATTTTGAGAACGTCTAACACTAATCCATCTTTTTATTTGTCGTTCAGATAAATCCAATTGTTTAGCCAATGATAATATCTTGAAAATATAATAATTTATTAATAATAATATGCTTTATATAATTTTTATTATAATAAACTACCTGTTTCTGTTGTAATTTTTGATTGATGTAAGCTTTCTCCAATATTTCATTTGGCGGTACCTTTTTTGCTTTAGTATCATTTATACCAAGACATCTACCAAAATATTCGAAGCAATATCTGTGTAAAATAGATACAAAAGTTTTACATTTATTAACATAGTATATATTATTTTATCGTTAAATATGTATAATTTACGGTTAACACATTGACAATTTACAGTTAACGACACTGAACTTTCTGTTTAGGCCACGTCACAAATTCGCCTGACACTCAACGTGTTAATTCATAATTTAAGAAAAATATATTTATATATTTTTCTTTTATATAAATATATTATTAAATTATTAAATTATTATTAAATTATTATTATTATTATATATATATATTATTATTATTATATATTATATATATTATTATTATATTATATTAAATATATTATTAAATTATTAAAATATATTTATATATTTTCTTTTTATAAAAAGAATTGTATTATATGATACACTTAAATTAATTGTTTTAGGAAATAATAGGTCAAATTCATGCGAGGCGAGTAGTTACATTATGCGATTAAAATTTGATCCGTCTCTTAAGGTTTGCTTTTATTTTTACAACAATACTCGTAGTTATAGGTTTTTACCTTTTCCTACTTACGCTGAAAACAATTGTTCTTTCAATCGTATTACTTTATCGAATTTATATCTACGTATCAAGAGTCAATTTTTTGTCGTACATCAACAGGTTGGTATAATAAATAAAATTTCAATTCCATAATATATGAAAATTCTTACCTTTCTACAAAATATTTCATTATCATCAGAATAACGGCTATCGGTAAAGAATATATAAAAATTTGATAATCGATGTACTTGTTTAAATGATCCCATGTAACATCGACTGGTAACCACATATTTGGCGAGTATATTACCGACGACATATTCATTAAAGTATTCATCGTTAATTATTAATTTAGAAATAAATATCGATTACTTACAAATTTGTTTTAGTTTAATAATAACCGTGTTTGTCGACTGGAGAATAATGATTGAATTCTTGATTTTTAAATTCTATGGAAATACTTTCCTCGCATACAAAATTTGCTGAGTTAATAGTATTGCTTAAGGCTGATTGTTAATTCCTACAATATCTGCTTGTTACAAATTTAATTAGGTGTATATTTTATTGTATTCAAAGCGCGATCATTTTCGATATTATTTTATGCTTACGCAAAAAGAAACAAGATCTTTCAAAACATACGTATAACAATATACGACGATAACTCAAAAAAAGAATTCATTTTGAGAAAAACTTTACTTTTAAGAAACGTAGGGCGTTTTCGTAAGCTTCGTTTACTTTCTTTCTTCTTTGTTTCTTGTTCCGATCGTACAGACTGATATTAAATTTTCGTGTGTGGTCACAAAATCATATGGTCGTTGAAGTAATTCAATTTATTTTTCTTATGTTTTACAAGAGAATATATTATAATTATAAAAGAAATATTGAATTTTATTTAAAAAAAAAAAAACAAATATCGATAACCTTTGTGTCGTTGTAAAATTATTTTGTTGAAGGAATACAAAAAAAATAAAGGTCTTCGTTTGATTTAATAAATTTTATCGGGCGACTGCTCTGAACCAATTGAGCTACTTAGGAACCAGGTTTAGAATATCCTTCGATGTAAAATCTTGTTAACGGTAAGAGATTATTATAGATAGATAAATGATTAAATATTAAATATCGTTTGTAACCCACAAAACAAGGATAGATATAAATGTTTGTTTGTATCGTTTTTAAGAGAATTGTATTAATATAATAGTATTTTACAATAACACGCAAAATGTAAATCAGTGTAAACTCTTCTAATGGTATTTATAACGAATATTGTCTTTTTTTCTTTGCAGAGAAAACGAAACATGATTATACATACATAAGATTGCATATGTATAATATAAATTATAAAAATCTCGTCCCGTGTTTAGGATTTAAAGAGGATATATGGAATAAAGTTTAGTAACGCAAGTCACGTATTGTCAATAAAATTTAATAAAGAACCTATTATTCCTAAGCCGGGATTCGAACCCGAAACCTTTCGCTTTCCGAATAAATGCTCTACCAACTGAGCTACGAAGACCTACGTTAGAACCTATATCTAAACACGGTTATATGCGATAGATTTTCGTAATACGTCTAATGAGCTTACTATAATCTACTAAATAATCATTTTTCTGTTAACGGAATTTCGTTTAATGATAAATATATTCGTACGTTTAAATTTCTAATAAAGTTATTTAATAAGAAATTAATAATATTATGTTAATAATTCTTAATTGATATAATATATAATAATATAATAATAAATTGTGTAATGAGCTTACTATAATCTACTAAATAATAATTTTTCTGTTAACGGAATTGCGTTTAATGATAAATATAATTGTACGTTTAAATTTCTAATAAAGTTATTTAATAAGGAATTAATAATATTATGTTAATAATTCTTAATTGATATAATATATAATAATATAATAATAAATTAATATATAAAACACTAATAATATAATTAAAGAATAAAATAATACAAATTTAATGTAATATAATATAATAGGAATATAATATTGGTGATAGAGAGATCAAAAACGGTATAAAATTCATCTTTATATTTCTTTATTACGTATCATCAAAGGATATGAATAAAAATAGATTCAATTGAGAATTTATAACATTAACAATTTAATTTTGAAATGTTACAATTTTGTATTGCTTTAAATAACAGTTTGCTTATGTAGGTTTATTCTCGAAATTTGATTCAAAGTCGAAAAACATTTGTTCTAAGAACTTTAAATAGGATTCTTTCCTATGCGTAAATATAAACACATCTAACGACATTTAATTGTGCCCAAGCACGTATTTACTTATCAATTTAAATTATATTATATCGTAGATAAATAAAGATTAGAAATAATTATATATACACATACTTTCACATCATAGACGTATCCGAAAATTTACAAATTAAATAACGATTTAATATACATAATTTAATGTGTACTTATACATAAAAAATAAATTAACTTCTAAATAAAATTGAATTAAATATTATGATAAGATATATATATCCATTTTGCCGAATATGAAGGGAGCTAAAATATTTCGTTTTTTGTAGATTAATTGTTTGTAATTTTTTTTTAAAATAAGTATGAAATGTCCGATTATTACTCTAATATAATTTCAATTAAAAATTGGATATTTCATAATTATTGTATTTGATATACTATACGGAAAAATGATTTTTCCTTATATATGTAGCATAAATTAAGTTAAAAGATTAGACACATCTTGTTTGAAGGAATCCTACAAATCCCCACCAATTGCGTTAGAAATTCTAAAATTGTTCTCACTCCTTCCCTTTTACTTTAACGTATGATAATACTGTAGTATTTACTCATTGCTATTCTTGTAGTTATTGTCAAACGTTCTTCACGAGTTTTCCATATAACAATTGTAAAAGTAATTTATCAGGATACCATCGATAAAAAGAAAAAGAAAGAAGAAATAACGACGTGATCTTTTTACGTAAAAAAAAAAAAAAAAAAAAAAAATATACTTGAAAGTATTGTATCGTGAGTAAAAAATTAATTATTTCATCCAGAAGTATCTTATCATATTAAACTGTTATAACTAACTCAAATTTCAGTTCGGATTTTATTTTAATCGACGGATTAAATAAAACCAGATTTACAATTTAAAAAAACGATTAGAAAATAAAGATATGGCAGATAACAAATTTATAATGGAACTTAACAAGCAAAGATCAGAATTTTTGATTACCCAATTGATACGTTTGAACGATATTTTCAGTGACATTGATGATAAAATTACGGAATTAGAATCGAAGGAGGAGTTAATAAAATCAGAAAATTTGGCTCGTTCCGAAAATATAATAGAAAAGGATAATCAACTTGTCAAAGTTGCAATAAATATAACAAATTATCAAAACGAATCTACACATTCTATTCATAAACGTGCAGAAATAATTGAAAATTTAAAGAAATATTTGAATCTTATAAGCTATTTCAACGGGAGCAATATACACGTAGAAGAATTTATCACCGATATTAGAATAGTATTGGACAAACTTTCCATCGAAGAAAGAGAATTGTTCATCGTATTAATCCATAAACAGAAAATAATCGGTGAGGCAAAAAGTTTGTTAGATGGAATTCAAATAAATAACGTCATAGAATTGTTTGAAACTCTTCGCGTATTATTTGGAGATACAAATGCACTTGTAAATGCAAGAATGAAAAGGAACGAATGCATTCAAAGACGCGATTCGGTATCAATGTATAGTTTAAAATTTTTACAAACTCAGATAGATATAATAAAAGCTATTGTTAACAATCCTGCTTTACCAATGCCGAAAAAGAAATTTAGATTATTGGACGAAAAAAGAAGTGCATTAACTGCATATATTTCTGGTCTAAAGTACGATATCAAAATCCTATTATTGCTCAAAGCTTTCAAACCGGAAACTCTCTCTGATGCAATTATTATGGCATTGAATATAGAAAAAAATAAAATTAATCAAAAATAATAAAAGAGAAAATAAAAGAATAAATAAACAAAATTACAATTTGAAATTGATAACAGGAAATTACTTGAGGGTATCAAAAAAAAATAATTGTTCATTTACATATAATATATTTATTGTGCATTAATATTTTCTAAAATAGACATTTTGTATTTTAAATGCCATTTTTTGTAATATATTCAACATTTGTATTAAAATTTATTACATATTATAAAATATTTAATTCAAAACATATTTGCCTTATTTTTACTTGCACTCCTAATATTTCCTATATTGTAAATTTGTATTTATGTATGATTGAAGTTGAATAAAATTAAATATTAATATAATCTTTCAATGAGTTTCAGACTTCTACAAATATTGTTCGAATCATTTCAAAATTTATATAAATAATCTCGATAGATGAGTCGAATAGTATTTGCATCATTACTTTTAGAAATGATATACTATATTTTTTAAAGTTTTAGTAGCCAGTGTTCGAATACTTAAATGAGTTTTCACCCTTTCTTAAACTATTCTCTTTATGTTATGTCATGCGGTTTAAAAATTTATTTTTATCGTTACATCATTCAAACAGTTACCTTCTTAAACGTATTTAACAATCTATCTTATGTATTTCGAATAAAAGATAACTTTATAAAAACGTAAATAAAATCATTGTAATAAAAAAAAAAGGATCTTCGGTGCGATTCAAATATAATTCGGGCGATTGCTCTACCAATTGAGCTACCTAGGAACTAGGTCTTAAATTTTTATATCCTACCCAATCACGGTAAAGAACAATATAACTAAGGGGATGATATTAAAGCTATCACTTATTTTCAAAAAGCTTACATCAATAGACGGAAGTCTTAATGAAAGAAATAATTATTATGTAGTAGAATGACACACTAGTCACTTTCTTTTACACACACAACTACACACAATATTATACTACACATTACATACCGAATTTCTTATAATATCTTTAATACTCTTACAGTAACTGGGAGGGGGAAAACTTGTATAAATTAGGGTAAATATGGGTCCTATAAAAACAAGTAACCTATTTTTCAACCATCATTCCTAGGCCAGGGTTTGAACCCGGAACCTCTCGCTTACCGAACGAACGCTCAACCACATGAGCTACGAAGTCCTACGTAAATATATTGCTTAACACTCGTATACATACAAATAATATCAATACGTTGGAAAAAAATTACATTTTGATATATTTAGGATGACACAAACAAAACAACATAATGTTATTTTGTTTAAAAAGTATTTTTTCAAAAGTTATACATTTTCTCAAAGAATTATTCTAGTAATTATTAAGTATTATTCGTATTGATGATGATCGTTGTCCACTTATGCAATCTGTTATCTCGTTGAATATATCTCATCTTTCGACACGAGTTTCAATCTTTCACTAAGGTTGCACAAAATGTATAAGCGAATGATGCAGTAAAAAGTCAGTAAAGTATTATTACAACAGTAGTGATTGTTCGAATGCTTTAACGAGTAATTATAAAATGGGATGTGTCTTTCTATTCAAAAATATATATATTAATAAGGACAGTGTATCAAGATAATTAAAAAAAAAAAAGGATCTTCGGTTCGATTAAAATATAATTCGGGCGATTGCTCTACCGTTTGAGCTACCTAGGAACTAGGTTTTAAATTTTTATATCCTACCCAATCACGGTAAAGAACAATATAAGGGGATGATATTAAAGATATCACTTATTTTCAAGAAACTTACTTCAATAGATGGAAGTATTAGTGAAAGAAATAATTATTATGCAGTAGAATGACACACTAGTCACTTTCTTCTACACACACAACTACACACAATATTACACTACACATTACATACCGAATTTCTTATAATATATTTAATACTCTTACAGTGAGTGGGGGGGGGGATAACTTGTGTAAATTACGGTAAGAACCCGTGCTGTGAAAACAAGTAACCGATTTTACAACCATCGTTCCTAGGCCAGGGTTTGAACCCGGAACCTCTCGCTTACCGAACGAACGCTCAACCACCTGAGCTACGAAGTCCTACGTAAATATATAGCTTAACACTCGTATATATACAAATAATATCAATACGTTGGAAAAAAATTACATTTCGATATATTTAGAATGACACAAACAGAACAACATAATGTTATTTTGTTTAGAAAGTATTTTTTTCAAAAGTTATACATTTTCTCAAAGAATTATTCTAGTAATTATTAAGTATTATTCGTATTGATGATGATCGTTGTCCCCTTATGCAATCTGTTATCTCGTTGAATATATCTCATCTTTCGACACGAGTTTCAATCTTTCACTAAGGTTGCACAAAATGTACCAACGAATGATGCAGTTAAAAGTCAGTAAGTATTATTACAACCGTAGGGATTCTTCGAATGCTTTAACGAGTAATTATAAAATTGGATGTGTCTTTTTATTCAAAAATATATATTAATAAGGACAGTGTATCAAGATAATTAAAAAAAAAAGGATCTTCGGTTCGATTAAAATATAATTCGGGCGATTGCTCTACCGTTTGAGCTACCTTGGAACATGGTCTAAAATTTTTATATACTACTTAATCGCGGTAAAGAACCATATAACTAAGGGGATGAGATTAAAGATATCACTTCTTTTCAAAAAGCTTACATCAATAGATGGAAGTCTTAGTGAAAGAAATAATTATTATGTAATAGAATGACACACTAGTCACTTTCTTTTACACACAAAACTACACACTATATTATACTACACATTACATACCAGATTTTCGTACCTGCATTACTCTCGCTACTAGTGGAAATTGACTAATGTTCTATTGAGAAATATGAATTCAGTCTTATGCGTAATATTAAATATGATGAGTATTTATTATAATATCATTAATACTCTTACAGAGGCTGGACGGGAAACCTTGTATAAATTCAGTGTACGTCAGGTACTAATAAAAAAGTAACCAATTTTAGAACCACCGTTCCTAGGCCAGGGTTTGAACCTGGAACCTCTCGCTTACCGAACGAACGCTCAACCACCTGAGCTACGAAGTCCTACGTAAATATATTGCTTAACACTCGTATATATACAAATAATATCAATACTTTGGAAAAAAATTACATTTTGATATATTTAAAATTACACAAACAGAACAACATAATGTTATTTTGTTTAAAAAGTTATACATTTTCTCAAAGAATTATTCTAGTAATTAAAAAGTATTATTCGTATTGATGATGATCGTTGTCCACTTATGCAATCTGTTATCTCGTTGAATATATCTCATCTTTCGACACGAGTTTCAATCTTTCACTAAGGTTGCACGATATGTACCAACGAATGATGTAGTAAAAAGTCAGTAAGTATTATTACCACAGTAGTGATTGTTCGAATGCTTTAACGAGTAATTATAAAATAGGATGTGTCTTTCTATTCAAAAAAATATATATTAATAAGGACAGTGTATCAAGATAATTAAAAAAAAAAAAGGATCTTCGGTTCGATTAAATTATAATTCGGGCGATTGCTCTACCGTTTGAGCTACCTAGGAACATGGTCTACAATTTTTTAATTCTAACAACCAACACAGTAAGAAACTTATGGAACTAGGGGGATGAAATGAAAGATATCACTTCTTTTCAAAAAGCTTACATCAATAGATGGAAGTCTTAATGAAAGAAATACGGATGTGTTTTCGTAGATTTTCACACTAGTCACTGACCACTACCCGATACTACAAGCAATTTAATACACATTGCATACCAGATTTTTCATCTCGCATTATGTACTTGCATTATACGTAGTTGCTGCTAGTGGAAATTGACTAGTGAGTCGGAAAACTCAGTCTTATGGGTGGTTATCAAATATGATGAGAATTATAAATAATACAGGACGGACCTCTTACCAGTGGCTGCAAGGAAATAATAACTTGGTACGCACACGCCTTTAAGAAAGTGAATTAATTTTAGAACATTGTACCTAGGCCGGGATTTGAACCCGGAACCTCTCGCTTACCGAACGAACGCTCTTCCAACTGAGCTACGAAGTCCTACGTAAATATATCGCTTAAAACTCGTATATATACAATTAATATCAATACTTTGGAAAAAGATTCGATTTTGATATATTTATGATGACACAAACAGAACAATATAATGATATTTTATTTAAAAAGTATTTTTTCAAAAATTATACATTTTTTTAAAGAATTATTCTAGTAATTATTAAGTATTATTCGAATTAATTATGATCGTGGTCCACTCATTCTATCTGTTATCTCCTTGAATATATCTTATCTTTTAGCACGAGCTTCAAACTTTAACTAAGGTTGCACAAAATGTATCAACGAATGATGCAGTAAAATCTCAATTAACGTTATTATATTAATAGTTATTATTCGAATGTGTGTGTGTGCTTCAGCGAGTTATTATAAAATAGGATCTTTTTTCCACCAAAAAGTATATATTTATAAAAACAACGTACCGAGATAATTAAAAGAAAAAAAGGATCTTCGGTTCGTTTAAATTGTAATTCGGGCGATCGCTCTACCGTTTGAGCTACCTTGGTACATGGTCTACAATTTTTTAATTCTAACAACCAACACAGTAAGAAACTTATGGAACTATGGGGATGAAATGAAAGATATCACTTCTTTTCAAAAAGCTTACATCAAGAGATGGAAGTCTTAATGAAAGAAATACTGATATGTTTTCGTAGATTTTCACACTAGTCACTTACCACTACCCGATACTACAAGCAATATAATACACATTGCATACCAGATTTTTCATCTCGCATTATGTACTTGCAATTATACGTAGTTGCTGCTAGTGGAAATTGACTAGTGAGTCGGATAAACTCAGTCTTATGGGTGGTTATCAAATATGATGAGAATTATAATTAATACTGTGACGGACCTCTTACCAGTGGCTGCAAGGAAATAATAACTTGGGATGTCTTTGTCTTAAGATATTTAATTTTAGAACCATTGTACCTAGGCCGGGATTTGAACCCGGAACCTCTCGCTTACCGAACGAACGCTCTTCCAACTGAGCTACGAAGTCCTACGTAAATATATCGCCTAATACTCGTATATATACAATTAATATTAACACTTTTAAAAAAAATTACGTTCTGATATATTTAAGATGACACAAATAATAAAACATGACGTAATTTTTGAAGTTATTTTTAATAAGGATTATTTATAAAGTTGTACATTTCCCCCTAAATAATTATATTAGTAATTATTAAGTATTATTCGATTATTGATTTTATTATTTTTTTATTTATTATTGATGATGATCGTGGTCCACTCATATAATTTGTTATTTTGTTGAATATATCTCATCTTTCGACACGAGTTTCAATCTTTGACTAAGGTTGCACGATATGTACCAACGAATGATGCAGTAAAAAGTCAGTAAGTAATATTACATCAGTAGTTATTCTTCGAATGCTTTTACGAGTAATTATAAAATGATATGTTTCTTTCTATTAAAAAATATGTATTCATAGAAAGAGTGTATCAAGATATTTAAAAAAAAAAAAGGATCTTCGGTTCGTTTAAATTGTAATTCGGGCGATCGCTCTACCGTTTGAGCTACCTAGGAAAATGTTCTGCAATTTTTTAATTATAACAACCAACACAGTAAGAAACTTATGGAGCTAAGGGAATGAGATTAATCGAAAAATAATTAATCTTTAAAAATATCACTTCTTTTCAAAAAGCTTCTATTAGTAGGAGGGAGCTTAATGAAAGAAATATTTATTGTCATCTTAGATTTGCACACACTAGTCACTTACCACTTCCCCATACTACAAGCAATATATTACACATTGCATACCAGATTTTCTTTTCACATTATGTACTTGCATTATACGTAGTTGCTACTAGTGGAAATTGACTAGTGAGTCGGATAAGCTCAGTCTTATAGGTAATCATCAAATATGATGAGGACGGACATAGTTATTGGTGTGACGCACCTCTTACCAGTGGCTGCAAGGAAATATTAACTTGGGACGAATAGTCTTTGAAGAAATATAATTAATTTTAGAACCATTGTACCTAGGCCGGGATTTGAACCCGGAACCTCTCGCTTACCGAACGAACGCTCTTCCAACTGAGCTACGAAGTCCTACGTAAATATATCGCTTAATACTCGTATATATACAATTAATATCAATACTTTGTAAATAGATTACGTTCTGATATATTTAAGATGACACAAACAGAACAACATAATGTTATTTTATTTAAAAAGTATTTTTTCAAAAGTTATACATTTTCTCAAAGAATTATTCTAGTAATTATTAAGTAGTATTCGTATTGATGATGATCGTGGTCCACTCATGTAATCTGTTATTTTGTTGAATATATCTCATCTTTCGACACGAGTTTCAATCTTTGACTAAGGTTGCACGATATGTACCAACGAATGATGCAGTAAAAAGTCAGTAAGTATTATTACATCAGTAGTAATTATTCGAATGCTTTTACGAGTCATTATAAAATGGTATATTTTTTTCTATTCAAATATATGTATTCATAAAAAAAGTGTATCAAGATAATTAAAAAAAAAAAGGATCTTCGGTTCGTTTAAATTGTAATTCGGGCGATCGCTCTACCGTTTGAGCTACCTAGGAACATGTTCTACAATTTTTTAATTCTAACAACCAACACAGTAAGAAACTTATGGAGCTAAGGGAATGAGATTAATCGTAAAATAATTAATCTTTAAAAATATCACTTCTTTTCAAAAAGCTTCTTTTAGTAGAAGGAAGCTTAATGAAAGAAATATTTGTTGGCACGTTAGATTTGCCGACACTAGTCACTTACCACTACCCCATACTACAAGCAATATAATACACATTGCATACCAGATTTTTCATCTCGCATTATGTACTTGCATTATACGTAGTTGCTACTAGTGGAAATTGACTAGTGAGTCGGATAAACTCAGTCTTATAGGTAATCATCAAATATGATGTGGAAGAACATAGTTTGTGCTGTGACCTCTTACCAGCTGGCGGGAGAATATAAACGTTAACCGTTATTGTGCAAAGATTGCAAATTTTAGATCCATCGTTCCTAGGCCGGGATTTGAACCCGGAACCTCTCGCTTACCGAACGAACGCTCTTCCAACTGAGCTACGAAGTCCTACGTAAATATATTGCTTAATACTCGTATATACAATTAATATCAATACTTTGTAAATAGATTACGTTCTGATATATTTAAGATGACACAAACAGAACAACATAATGTTATTTTGTTTAAAAAGTATTTTTTCAAAAGTTATACATTTTCTCAAAGAATTATTCTAGTAATTATTAAGTAGTATTCGTATTGATGATGATCGTGGTCCACTCATGTAATCTGTTATTTTGTTGAATATATCTCATCTTTCGACACGAGTTTCAATCTTTGACTAAGGTTGCACGATATGTACCAACGAATGATGCAGTAAAAAGTCAGTAAGTATTATTACATCAGTAGTAATTATTCGAATGCTTTTACGAGTCATTATAAAATGGAATATTTTTTTCTATTCAAAAATATATATTCTTAAAAACAGTGTATCAAGATAATTAAAAAAAAAAAAAAAGGATCTTCGGTTCGTTTAAATTGTAATTCGGGCGATCGCTCTACCGTTTGAGCTACCTAGGAACATGTTCTACAATTTTTTAATTCTAACAACCAACACAGTAAGAAACTTATGGAGCTAAGGGAATGAGATTAATCGTAAAATAATTAATCTTTAAAAATATCACTTCTTTTCAAAAAGCTTCTATTACTAGGAGGAAGCTTAATGAAAGAAATATTTATTGTCATCTTAGATTTGCACACACTAGTCACTTACCACTTCCCCATACTACAAGCAATATACTACACATTGCATACCAGATTTTCTTTTCACATTATGTACTTGCATTATACGTAGTTGCTA
Source organism: Polistes fuscatus (assembly GCF_010416935.1). Classification (NCBI taxonomy): domain Eukaryota; kingdom Metazoa; phylum Arthropoda; class Insecta; order Hymenoptera; family Vespidae; genus Polistes; species Polistes fuscatus. Next base: position 2,331,687 of record NW_025113075.1, read on the forward strand.
CTAGTGGAAATTGACTAGTGAGTTGGATAAGCTCAGTCTTATAGGTAATCATCAAATATGATGTGGACGGACATAGTTATTGCTGTGACGTACCTCTTACCAGTGGCTGCAAGGAAATAATAACTTAATACGAACACAATCTTAAGCAAGTTAAATAATTATTAGAACCATTGTACCTAGGCCGGGATTTGAACCCGGAACCTCTCGCTTACCGAACGAACGCTCATCCAGCTGAGCTACGAAGTCCTACGTAAATATATCGCTTAATACTCATATATATACAATTAATATTAACACTTTCCAAAAAAAATTACGTTCTGATATATTTAAGATGACTCAAATAATAGAACATGACGCTATTTTATTTAATAAGGATTATTTCAAAAGTTGTACATTTTTTCCTAAAGAATTATATTAGTAATTATTAAGTATTATTCGATTATTGATTTTATTATTTTTTTATTTATTATTGATGATGATCGTGGTCCACTCATATAATTTGTTATTTTGTTGAATATATCTCATCTTTCGACACGAGTTTCAATCTTTGACTAAGTTGGCACGATATGTACCAACGAATGATGCAGTAAAAAGTCAGTAAGTAATATTACATCAGTAGTAATTATTCGAATGCTTTTACGAGTCATTATAAAATGGTATATTTTTTTCTACTAAAAAATATATATTCTTAAAAACAGTGTATCAAGATAATTAAAAAAAAAAAGGATCTTCGGTTCGTTTAAATTGTAATTCGGGCGATCGCTCTACCGTTTGAGCTACCTAGGAACATGTTCTACAATTTTTTAATTCTAAGAAAATACACCAACACAGTAAGAAACTTACGGAACTAAGGGGATGAGATTAATCGTAAAATAATTAATCTTTAAAAATATCACTTCTTTTCAAAAAGCTTACATCAATAGATGGAAGTCTTAATGAAAGAAATATTTGTTGGCACGTTAGATTTGCTCACACTAGTCACTTACCACTACCCCATACTACAAGCAATATATTACACATTGCATACCAGATTTTTCATCTCGCATTATGTACTTGCATTATACGTAGTTGCTACTAGTGGAAATTGACTAGTGAGTCGGATAAACTCAGTCTTATAGGTAATCATCAGATATGATGTGGAAGAACATAGTTTGTGCTGTGACCTCTTACCAGCTGGCGGGAGAATATAAACGTTAACCGTTATTAAGCACATATTATAAATGTTAGATCCATCGTTCCTAGGCCGGGATTTGAACCCGGAACCTCTCGCTTACCGAACGAACGCTCTTCCAACTGAGCTACGAAGTCCTACGTAAATATATCGCTTAATACTCGTATATATACAATAAATATTAACACTTCCGAAAAAAATTACGTTCTGATATATTTAAGATGATACAAATAATAGAACATGACGTTATGTTATTTAATAAGGATTATTTCAAAAGTTGTACATTTATTCCTAAAAAATTATATTAGTAATTATGAGGTATTATTCGATTATTGATTTTATTATTTTTTATTTATTATTGATGATGATCGTGGTCCACTCATGCAATCTGTTATCTCGTTGAATATATATCATCTTTTTCGACGCGAGTTTCAATCTTTGACTAAGGTTGCACGAAATGTACCAAAGAATGATGCACTAAAAAGTCAGTAAGTATTATGACAACAGTAGTTATTCTTCGAATGCTTTAACGAGTAATTATAAAACGATATGTTTCTTTCTATTCAAAAATATGTATTCATAAAAATAGTGTATCAAGATAATTATAAAAAAAGGATCTTCGGTTCGATTAAATTGTAATTCGGGCGATCGCTCTACCGTTTGAGCTACCTTGGAACATGGTCTAAAATTTTTATATACTACTTAATCGCGGTAAAGAACCATATAACTAAGGGGATGAGATTAAAGATATCACTTCTTTTCAAAAAGCTTACATTAATAGATGGAAGTCTTAGTGAAAGAAATAATTATTATGTAATAGAATGACACACTAGTCACTTCCTTTTACACACACAACTACACACTATATTATACTACACATTACATACCAGATTTTCGTACCTGCATTACTCTCGCTACTAGTGGAAATTGACTAGTGTCCTATTGAGAAATATGAATTCAAACTTATGCGTAATATGAAATATGATGAGTATTTATTGTAATATCATTAATACTCTTACAGATGCTTGACCTGAAACCTTGTATAAATGCAGTGTACCGATAAGTACTAATAAAATAGTAACCAATTTTAAAACCACCGTTCCTAGGCCGGGATTTGAACCCGGAACCTCTCGCTTACCGAACGAACGCTCTTCCAACTGAGCTACGAAGTCCTACGTAAATATATCGCTTAAAACTCGTATATATACAATTAATATCAATACTTTGGAAAAAGATTACGTTCTGATATTTTTAAGATGACACAAATAATAGAACATGACGTTATGTTATTTAATAAGGATTATTTCAAAAGTTGTACATTTTTTCCTAAAGAATTATATTAGTAATTATGAGGTATTATTCGATTATTGATTTTATTATTTTTTATTTATTATTGATGATGATCGTTGTCCACTCATGCAATCTGTTATCTCGTTGAATATATCTCATCTTTTTCGACGCGAGTTTCAATCTTTGACTAAGGTTGCACGAAATGTACCAAAGAATGATGCAATAAAAAGTCAGTAAGTATTATGACAACAGTAGTTATTCTTCGAATGCTTTAACGAGTAATTATAAAATGATATGTTTCTTTCTATTCAAAAATATGTATTCATAAAAAAAGTGTATCAAGATAATTATAAAAAAAAAGGATCTTCGGTTCGATTAAATTGTAATTCGGGCGATCGCTCTACCGTTTGAGCTACCTTGGAACATGTTCTACAATTTTTTAATTCTTAGGAGATACAACCAGCACAGTAAGAAACTTATGAACTAAGGGATGAGATTAATCTTAAAATAATTAATCTTTAAAGATATCACTTCCTTCAAAAAGCTTACATTAGTAGATGGAAGTCTTAATGAAAGAAATATTGATTGTCATCTGCGATTTGCTCACACTAGTCACTTACCACTACCTCATACTACAAGCTCTTTCCTACACATTGCATACCAGATTTTTCCTTTCGCATTATGTACATTGGCATTACGTAGTTACTACTAGTGGAAATTGACTAGTGAGTCAGATATATTCAAGTCTTATAGGTAGTCATCAAATATGATGATTAGGAACATAAATATTGCTTATCGTACCTCTTACCAGCTGGCGGGAGAATATAAGCGTAACCGTATCATTCAGAGATAACAAATTCTAGAACCACCGTTCCTAGGCCGGGATTTGAACCCGGAACCTCTCGCTTACCGATCGAACGCTCTTCCAACTGAGCTACGAAGTCCTACGTAAATATATCGCTTAAAACTCGTATATATACAATTAATATCAATACTTTGGAAAAAGATTAGATTTTGATATATTTATGATGACACAAACAGAACAATATAATGATATTTTATTTAAAAAGTATTTTTTCAAAAATTATACAATTTTTTATAGAATTATTCTAGTAATTATTAAGTATTATTCGAATTAATTATGATCGTGGTCCACTCATTCTATCTGTTATCTCCTTGAATATATCTTATCTTTTGGCACGAGCTTCAAACTTTAACTAAGGTTGCACAAAATGTATCAACGAATGATGCAGTAAAATCTCAATTAACGTTATTATATTAATAGTTATTATTCGAATGTGTGTGTGTGCTTCAGCGAGTTTTTATTTAGATGGTTTTTTTATGCATCTAAAAATAAATATTTATAAAAACAATTTATATAAATAATTAAAAAAAAAAAGGATCTTCGGTTCGATTAAATTGTAATTCGGGCGATCGCTCTACCGTTTGAGCTACCTAGGAACCCGGTCTAAAATTTTTTAATTCTAACGGTAAGAAACTTATAGAACTACTATGGGGATGATATGAATGATATTACTTCTTTTCAAAAAGCTTACATCAATAGATGAAAGTCTTAATGAAAGTAATACTGATATGTTTTCATAGATTTGCACACTAGTCACTTAAGCACTACCCCATACTACAAGCTATGTACTACTACACATTGCATACCAGATTTTTCTTCTCGCATTATGTACTTGCATTACGTAGTTGCTACTAGTGGAAATTGACTAGTGAGTCAGATTAACTCAGTCTCATGGGTGGTTATCAAATATGATTCGTATAACAAATAATACTGTTCCGTACCTCTTACCATGAAAGGAAATATAAACATGAAACGTCTCACAGAAATGATCCATAATAAATTAATCTTAGATCCATCGTTCCTAGGCCGGGGTTTGAACCCGGAACCTCTCGCTTACCGATCGAACGCTCTACCAACTGAGCTACGAAGTCCTTCGAAAATATATCCGTTAATACTCGTATATATACAATTAATATCAATACTTTGTAAATAGATTACATTCTGATATATTTAAGATGACACAGACAGTACAACATTATGTTATTTTATTTAATAAGGATTATTTCAAAAATTGTACATTTTCCCACAAAGAATTATATTTGTAATTCTTAAGTATTATTTGTATTAATGATGATTGTGGGCTACCCATGCAATCTGTTATCTCCTTGAATATATCTCATCTTTCGACAGGAGCTTCAATCTTTGACTAACGTTGCACTATATGTGCCAACGAATGATGCAGTAAAATCTCAATTAATGTTATTATATTAATAGTGAATGTTCGAATGCTTCAGCTAGTCTTTCAAACTAAGCTCTTTTTTTCCATCTAAAAATATATATTTATAAAAACAATGTATCGAGATCATTACAAAAAAATAGGATCTTCGGTTCGATTAAAATGTAATTCGGGCGATTGCTCTACCGTTTGAGCTACCTACGAACATTTGGTCTCTTATAAATCTATAAGGGAAAGAACTAAGTAATGGAACACTTTAACACTTGTAAACTACAATTCCAAATATTTTTAAAATATCATGTACTTTTTCTTAACATTCACAGTACATAATGGAATTTGTAATAGAAGGCATTTGCGAATATATTTTGTTGTAGTCATAAACATCGGTCGCTCTCTCACTATACATTGCTGCAAGTAAAAGTTGACCAATTGCTTTACAATTACAATTTGTTGCATGGAATTTATTTCAAGTGATATTTTCCCGTATTCATAAAAACTCTTGATTATATCTAACGCGCTTCACAGGTCGAGTGAGAGGGAGAGCTCGGTACACAATGTGAAGTATGTAAATAATTGATTGACTACCAGTGGGTTTCAGAAAACACGATCTCGAGAAAAAAGCTGTGTGACACTACACAACCACCGTCAATTGTTTGCCACAATTAAATGTGCCAGCATTTTTCAACATGAAATCTTTAACTACACGACAGCCGATCCCTCCATTAACCAAACGATTACTTACACGCTTCACGTGAGAATTTGAGGAACCATTCCGTTCGTAGGCCGGGATTCGAACCCAGAACCTCTCGCTTTCCGATCGAACGCTCTACCACTTGAGCCACGAAGTCCTACGTAAATAAATAGTTTAATACGTGTATATATATAGATGATTATTTTCAAATCTTAGAAAAATTACTACGTTATGAAATATCCACGTAAAAGGTAACGATAGATTCTAATGTTATAACGTAGAAATATATTTTGTAAAAAGTATTTTTATAAAAGTTTTCAATCTTTGAAAAATCATACTATTCCATTAATTATCATATTTCATTCAAATTGATTATGATTGTGATTCTTCCATGCCATCTATTAACTCGTAGCTTATGTCTCCTATATTGGCACAAATTCCAAATTCCACCAATTTCTAACATTTTTGCAAAAGGTTGCATTGTCACGCTTGTTTCTTAGAATTGTTCGAGTTCTTTTTCCAGCACACAGTGACAATGATAATTTGCGTATCTCGATGGAACTCGACACAAAGAGTCAGTTTTTTACAACCAGATACATAGAACTTTTCTGGGAGAATACCTTCAATTTAACAAAAATAATAACGAATATTGCACAAAAATGGCAGATAAATGATGTAGTAATTTCTTAGTTAGTAATAATATTATTACTTCTTATAAAAAATAGTTATATTAGAAATTCATAAAATAAAATATCTCATAATTACTTCAAATATTGTCAGATTGTCTTCAAAATTTATATACCTAATCTCGATAATTATGTTATATAGTATTTGTATCAATTCTTTCAGAACTATAGTCGCACACATGCACATTTTAAATGATATAGTAATGCTTGTTTAAATGCTTTAGCGAGTCATTGTAACATAACCCCTCTCACTTTTCTTTTCTATATCTAAAATATATATTTATAAAAACGTGGTATTCAGATGATGGAAAAAAAGGATCTTCAGTTCGATTAATTAGAATTTCGGACGATTGCTCTACTTTTTGAGCTACCCAGGAACTAGGCCTAAAATTTGAACTATCCATTTATACTACCCATTCACGGTAAGAAATAATACTCTATGGTAAATTATTCTAAAATATCACATTACGTCTGAAAATTCACATTAAAACGTGGAATTCACACGGAAGAAGTGTTGTAAGTGTTATTATAGTCTGGCACCGATCATTTTCACTGCACACTGAGCTACAAGTGAAAAATTGACCCCCGCAGTGTTTTGTTCCAAGACTATTCACAGGTCTTAAAAGCTAAAGTATCATAAAAATATTTTCCTACAACTATAATATTAATACCACTTATCGTTTCCGGGAGGGAGGCAAAGTCACGAAACAATATAATTTTAGGTAATTATGCGCAGAAAATTTGTGAACCATTGTTCCTAGGCTGGGATTTGAACCCAGAACCTCTCGCTTTCCGAACGAACGCTCTACCAATTGAGCTAAGAAGTCCTACGTAAATATGATGCTTAATACACATACACATATATATTTAATATAAAAACTTTGGAAAATGATTAGGTTTTGATAAATTTAAGCTGACAAAAAAGATAGAACATTATGTTATTTTATTGAAAAATTATTTTTACAAAAGTTATACATTTTCTCAAAGAATTATTCTAGTAATTATTAAGTTTTATTCATATTGATAATGATCGTGGTCATCCACCTATGTAGTCTATTAGCTCGTTGAATATATCTCATCTTTCGATACGAGTTTCAATTTTTGACTAATGTTGCACGAAATGTACCAACGAATGATGCATTAAAATATCAATTAATGTTATTATATTAATAGTGATTGTTCGAATGTGTATGTGTGCTTCAGCGAGTCATTATAAAATAGGATCTTTTTTCCACCAAAAAGTATATATTTATAAAAACAACGTATCGAGATAATTAAAAAAAAAAATAGGATCTTCTGTTCGATTAAATTGTAATTCGGGCGATCGCTCTACCGTTTGAGCTACCTTGGTACATGGTCTACAATTTTTTAATTCTAACAACCAACACAGTAAGAAACTTATGGAGCTAAGGGAATGAGATTAAAAATATCACTTCTTTTCATAAAGCTTCTATTAGTAGGAGGAAGCTTAATGAAAGAAATATTTGTTGGCACATTAGATTTGCCCACACTAGTCACTTACCACTACCCCATACTTCAAGCAATATAATACACATTGCATACCAGATTTTTCATCTCGCATTATGTACTTGCATTATACGTAGTTGCTGCTAGTGGAAATTGACTAGTGAGTCAGAAAACTCAGTCTTATGGGTGGTTATAAAATATGATGAGTATTATAAATAATACTGTGACGGACCTCTTACCAGTGGCTGCAAGGAAATAATAACTTGGTACTGACAATACTTTAAGAAAGTGAATTAATTTTAGAACCATTGTACCTAGGCCGGGATTTGAACCCGGAACCTCTCGCTTACCGAACGAACGCTCTTCCAACTGAGCTACGAAGTCCTACGTAAATATATCGCTTAATACTCGTATATATACAATAAATATTAAAACTTTCGAAAAAAATTACGTTCTGATATATTTAAGATGACACAAATAATAGAACATGACGTAATTTTTTTTAATAAGGATTATTTCAGAAGTAGTACATTTTCTCTTAAAGAATTATATTAGTAATTATTAAGTATTATCCGATTATTGATTTTATTATTTCTTTATTTATTATTGATGATTATCGTAGCCCACTTATGCAATCTGTTATCTTTTTGAATATATCTTATCTTTTGGCACGAGCTTCCAACTTTAACTAAAGTTGCACAAAATGTATCAACGAATGATGCAGTAAAATCTCAATTAATGTTATTATATTAATAGTGATTGTTCGAATGTGTGTGTGTGCTTCAGCGAGTCATTATAAAATAGGATCTTTTTTCCACCAAAAAGTATATATTTATAAAAACAACGTATCGAGATAATTAAAAAAAAAATAGGATCTTCGGTTCGATTAAATTGTAATTCGGGCGATCGCTCTACCGTTTGAGCTACCTTGGTACATGGTCTACAATTTTTTAATTCTAACAACCAACACAGTAAGAAACTTATGGAACTAAGGGGATGAAATGAAAGATATCACTTCTTTTCAAAAAGCTTACATCAATAGATGGAAGTCTTAATGAAAGAATTACTGATATGTTTTTGTAGATTTTCACACTAGTCACTTACCACTACCCGATACTACAAGCAATATAATACACATTGCATACCAGATTTTTCATCTCGCATTATGTACTTGCAATTATACGTAGTTGCTGCTAGTGGAAATTGACTAGTGAGTCGGATAAACGCAGTCTTATGGGTGGTTATCAAATATGATGAGAATTATAATTAATACTGTGACGGACCTCTTACCAGTGGCTGCAAGGAAATAATAATATGGTACGAACTGAACCTCAGGTAAGTTAATAAATTTTAGATCCATTGTACCTAGGCCGGGATTTGAACCCGGAACCTCTCGCTTACCGATCGAACGCTCTTCCAACTGAGCTACGAAGTCCTACGTAAATATATCGCTTAATACTCGTATATATACAATAAATATTAACACTTTCGAAAAAAATTACGTTCTGATATATTTAAGATGACACAAATAATAGAACATGACGCTATTTTATTTAATAACGATTATTTCAAAAGTTGTACATTTTCTCTTAAAGAATTATATTAGTAATTATTAAGTATTATCTGATTATTGATTTTATTATTTTTTTAATTATTATTGATGATTATCGTGGTCCACTCATGCAATCTGTTATCTCCTTGAATATATCTTATCTTTTGGCACGAGCTTCCAACTTTAACTAAGGTTGCACAAAATGTATCAACGAATGATGCAGTAAAATCTCAATTAATGTTATTATATTAATAGTGATTGTTCGAATGTGTGTGTGTGCTTCAGCGAGTCATTATAAAATAGGATCTTTTTTCCACCAAAAAGTATATTTATAAAAACAACGTATCGAGATAATTAAAAAAAAAAATAGGATCTTCGGTTCGATTAAATTGTAATTCGGGCGATCGCTCTACCGTTTGAGCTACCTTGGTACATGGTCTACAATTTTTTAATTCTAACAACCAACACAGTAAGAAACTTATGGAGCTAAGGGAATGAGATTAATCGTAAAATAATTAATCTTTAAAAATATCACTTCTTTTCATAAAGCTTCTATTAGTAGGAGGAAGCTTAATGAAAGAATTACTGATATGTTTTTGTAAATTTTCACACTAGTCACTTACCACTACCCGATACTACAAGCAATATAATACACATTGCATACCAGATTTTTCATCTCGCATTATGTACTTGCATTATACGTAGTTGCTGCTAGTGGAAATTGACTAGTGAGTCGGAAAACTCAGTCTTATGGGTGGTTATCAAATATGATGAGAATTATAAATAATACTGTGACGGACCTCTTACCAGTGGCTGCAGGGAAATAATAACTTGGTACGAACCTGAGGTAAGGTAATAAATTTTAGATCCATTGTACCTAGGCCGGGATTTGAACCCGGAACCTCTCGCTTACCGATCGAACGCTCTTCCAACTGAGCTACGAAGTCCTACGTAAATATATCGCTTAATACTCGTATATATACAATTAATATTAACACTTTCGAAAAAAATTACGTTCTGATATATTTAAGATGACACAAATAATAGAACATGACGTAATTTTTGAAGTTATTTTTAATAAGGATTATTTATAAAGTTGTATATTTTCCTCTAAATAATTATATTAGTAATTATTAAGTATTATTCGATTATTGATTTTATTATTTTTTTATTTATTATTGATGATGATCGTGGTCCACTCATGTAATCTGTTATTTTGTTGAATATATCTCATCTTTCGACACGAGTTTCAATCTTTGACTAAGGTTGCACGATATGTACCAACGAATGATGCAGTAAAAAGTCAGTAAGTATTATGACAACAGTAGTTATTCTTCGAATGCTTTAACGAGTAATTATAAAACGATATGTTTCTTTCTATTCAAAAATATGTATTCATAAAAAAAGTGTATCAAGATAATTAAAAAAAAAAAAGGATCTTCGGTTCGTTTAAATTGTAATTCGGGCGATCGCTCTACCGTTTGAGCTACCTTGGTACATGGTCTACAATTTTTTAATTCTAACAACCAACACAGTAAGAAACTTATGGAACTAAGGGGATGAAATGAAAGATATCACTTCTTTTCAAAAAGCTTACATCAATAGATGGAAGTCTTAATGAAAGAAATACGGATGTGTTTTCGTAGATTTTCACACTAGTCACTGACCACTACCCGATACTACAAGCAATATAATACACATTGCATACCAGATTTTTCATCTCGCATTATGTACTTGCATTATACGTAGTTGCTGCTAGTGGAAATTGACTAGTGAGTCGGAAACTCAGTCTTATGGGTGGTTATCAAATATGATGAGAATTATAATTAATACTGGACGGACCTCTTACCAGTGGCTGCAAGGAAATAATAACTTGGGATGCTTTGTCATAAGATTACTAATTTTAGAACCATTGTACCTAGGCCGGGATTTGAACCCGGAACCTCTCGCTTACCGATCGAACGCTCTTCCAACTGAGCTACGAAGTCCTACGTAAATATATCGCTTAATACTCGTATATATACAATAAATATTAACACTTTCGAAAAAAATTACGTTCTGATATATTATAGATGACACAAATAATAGAACATGACGTAATTTTTTTTAATAAGGATAATTTCAAAAGTTGTACATTTTCTCTTAAAGAATTATATTAGTAATTATTAAGTATTATCTGATTATTGATTTTATTATTTATTTAATTATTATTGATGATTATCGTGGTCCACTCATGCAATCTGTTATCTCCTTGAATATATCTTATCTTTTGGCACGAGCTTCCAACTTTAACTAAGGTTGCACTAAATGTATCAACGAATGATGCAGTAAAATCTCAAATTATGTTATTATATTAATAGTAATTGTTCGAATGTGTGTGTATTCTTCTGCGAGTCATTATAAAATAGGATCTTTTTTCCACCAAAAAGTATATATTTATAAAAACAACGTATCGAGATAATTAAAAAAAAAATAGGATCTTCGGTTCGATTAAATTGTAATTCGGGCGATCGCTCTACCGTTTGAGCTACCTAGGAACATGGTCTACAATTTTTTAATTCTTAGAAGATGTAACCAATACAGTAAGAAACTTATATAACTAAGGGATGCGATTAATCGTAAAATAATTAATCTTTAAAAATATCACTTCTTTTCAAAAAGCTTACATCAATAGATGGAAGTCTTAATGAAAGAAATATTTATTGGCACGTTAGATTTGCACACACTAGTCACTTATCACTACCCCATACTTCAAGCAATATAATACACATTGCATACCAGATTTTTCATCTCGCATTATGTACTTTCATTATACGTAGTTGCTACTAGTGGATATTGACTAGTGAGTCGGATAAACTCAGTCCTATAGGTAATCATCAAATATGATGAGGAGGAACATTAATATTGGCATAACGGATCTCTTACAATGATTGGTGGGGGGAAGTAATTTAAAAAAACTGGGAACTAGAAAGATCTCTAAGGCCCCACTTACGAAAAACTTAATGAATTGTAAAACCATCGTTCTAGGCCGGGATTTGAACCCGGAACCTCTCGCTTACCGATCGAACGCTCTTCCAACTGAGCTACGAAGTCCTACGTAAACATATCGCTTAATACTCGTATATATACAATAAATATTAACACTTTCGAAAAAAATTACGTTCTGATATATTTTAGATGACACAAATAATAGAACATGACGTAATTTTTTTTAATAAGGATTATTTCAAAAGTTGTACATTTTCTCTTAAAGAATTATATTAGTAATTATTAAGTATTATCTGATTATTGATTTTATTATTTTTTTAATTATTATTGATGATTATCGTGGTCCACTCATGCAATCTGTTATCTCCTTGAATATATCTTATCTTTTGGCACGAGCTTCCAACTTTAACTAAGGTTGCACAAAATGTATCAACGAATGATGCAGTAAAATCTCAATTAATGTTATTATATTAATAGTGATTGTTCGAATGTGTGTGTGTGCTTCAGCGAGTCATTATAAAATAGGATCTTTTTTCCACCAAAAAGTATATATTTATAAAAACAACGTATCGAGATAATTAAAAAAAAAATAGGATCTTCGGTTCGATTAAATTGTAATTCGGGCGATTGCTCTACCGTTTGAGCTACCTAGGAACATGGTTTACAATTTTTTAATTCTTAGAAGATGTAACCAATACAGTAAGAAACTTATATAACTAAGGGATGCGATTAATCGTAAAATAATTAATCTTTAAAAATATCACTTCTTTTCAAAAAGCTTCTATTAGTAGAAGGAAGCTTAATGAAAGAAATATTTGTTGGCACGTTAGATTTGCCCACACTAGTCACTTACCACTACCCCATACTACAAGCAATATAATACACATTGCATACCAGATTTTTCATCTCGCATTATGTACTTGCATTATACGTAGTTGCTACTAGTGGAAATTGACTAGTGAGTCGGATAAACTCAGTCTTATAGGTAATCATCAAATATGATGAGGAAGAACATTAATATTGGCATAACGGATCTCTTACAATGATTGGTGGGGGGAAATAATTTAAAAAAACTTGGAACTAGGAAGATTTCTAAAGCACTACTTACGGAAAACTAAATGAATTGTAAAACCATCGTTCTAGGCCGGGATTTGAACCCGGAACCTCTCGCTTACCGATCGAACGCTCTTCCAACTGAGGTACGAAGTCCTACATAAATAGATGGCATAATATACATATATGTAATTTCAAAACATTTGGAAAATAATATATATATATAATATATATGATATACATTATATATATATATAATAATAATAATAATTTTAAAACTATGAGAAGTTACCACGTCTTGAAATATCCAAGAAAATGATAATGATAGAATCTGACGTTATTTTATTTAAAAAGTAAGTATATATATTTACAAAAGTGAGTTTTCAATTCTCTAAAAGAATTATTCTATTAATTATTAAGCATTATTCGTATCGATGATTATTGTGGTCTTTAACAAATACCACGAAATCGTCAAGATTTGAAAAACATATATATTTTGTCTTGTTTATTTATTAATTATTTTTATCTGTCTCTCAAGGAATCCTTCGAACCTTCCCCCATCATTTGCTCCTAAATCCTTTCCCCTCCTTCTCTTTCTCCTTCAGTGCACGATGACACTAGTATTTACTTATTCTTATTTTTCTGTTGAATCTTGAATCTTACAACAATCTTGAAACAACAGTCTAATCGAAGTAACGATCTATCATCAAACAAGAGTAAACTGGTCTCTGAAAACTTGAAAAGATTGTACTGTAAGTACAAAAGAATTATTTTATACACGAATATCTTATAATATTGAACTGGAAAAAGCAATTCTAACCTCAATATGGATGCTTCCACTTCAAGCATGGAGTTAGATATAACAAATTTAAAAAAACTTATACTAGTATTTGATAGTGAGGCATTTGATAAAGAACAAATGGCATATGACAAGGATAATTTAAAGCTGATTGTTATGAATCTTCAACTATTAAGACAAACCGCTGTCGTAAAATTGATGATAAACTTACGAAATTAGAGTCGAAGAGAAAGTTAGAAAAGTTTGAACAGTCGGCTTGTTCCGAAAAGAAAACAATATGATATAATTATTTTATAAAAACTATCATAAATAGGTAAAAAGGTTAAGAAGATAAATCTATCTATTCTGTTTATATTTGAATTAAATACGAAGAAACTCTTCGTGAACGATGTCGCTGCCCAGGTTGCGCATTTCACGTAAAAGTTGTGAACGGGCGAGATTCTTATAGTAATTCCTACAGTGCATGCCAACCAACAACATTCGCACGTATTTAGAGTTGTTGGTTGCTCCGAAGCTTCGTTGGGGAAGCTGGCCGACATGGCCGATGTAATGTTAGAAAAAGTTGTGTAGGTTTCTGTGTTATGGCCGTCTCGTACCAAAAACGCCTCAACTGAAATTCAAAGGTTACAGGTCATCGAGACCCAATTGGTCTTACTTTTATTTATTTTATATAGTAACTGTAGTCATTTTCATCGCTAGCGAGTACGAAGATGATGTCGTAGACATCTTGTGTTATAAAGCAGAACTAATGCAGACCGTCGCGTCGCGGTTGTGGCGGGTTGCAGCAGCGGGTCGCCACATATCTCGCCAGCAGAAAGTTTTCCGATTAGTCATCACAGTGCTTGCTAGATGGCACAAAATCGCCATCCAACTCGTTTATTAAAAGATCTGCTAGTATATTTAATTAACATAAAACTCTAACATAACGTTACGTGAGATTTTTATTAGAGCTTTATATTATTATTACAAGAAAAAAAAAAATTATGTAGTTTTATATATTATAGCATATTAAAAAAATACCGTCCTAGAATTTGGTTATGAAAAAACATCTAGGGCTACATTAGAATTAATTACTAGAAAACGGGGAATTTTTTATAAGAAAATACCCTATTACATAAATAAATTATTGCTAAAGGTAGTAAACATTTTTGGAATGAAACATCAAAATCAGGAAAAGAGGAGGAATATCTGATATACAGTGTATATGTAGATAAAAAAAACCCTAGGTTTGATAAAGTAACTTTTAGAGATTTAATATAAGAAACATCAATACCGTCAGTTAGTAAAAGGCACCATCGATGGGATGAAACACCTGCAATATCACCTACTACTCCACACCAAGTAACTTTTAATACTGAGTGAACATTTAATCACATATATTTCATTTATTTATACAATAAAGAATATATAACAAAGATTTATATAATAAAAAGTAATTAAAATATGTTTTTTTGTTTTTTATTGAACAAAGTTTGCATTGAATTTTTCCTTTTTTTTCGTAGTCTTAATTTAATGTTATTTATGCATATCTTCTGTCTGCTTATTTCAGATGGTTCATAAGTATTATTTTAAATTTGGAAGCTTTTATTACTTAAGAGAGAAATTTTAAGTTGCGTGATAGCATTCAACGAATATTTCTGCAATCAATATTTTTCTTAACTTCTGACACTTATTGTTAGCTTCATCATAAAGCACACACATTTCTGTTGATATATTTATTTTAATATCATATATCCTGTAATTATTATTGTCATAACGAACATGTTCCGATAATATAAGTCGTTATATCAAGTTTTGTTTTTAATTATTTAGGTATGTTAACAAAACTTGCACAACCAAATACTTTAGTTTAGCACATTTTAAACTTACAATTACTTTTTTATAATATCATACTTGAAGAGGTATTACGTATGATGTTTGATTTGAAGATAGTTCGATTAAACTATTACACCACATAATTGACATTTTAAGCTCGCAAATTAAACAGGCATATAACCAACGTTCCTCAATGTATTACTCCATACATTCGGCGGTTCTCAGCAACGAAATCAAAGTCAGCAAAATCGAAATGCATTTGTTGTGCATTCGAGGAGTCATTCGAGTTCGATCGTCCCAATAACTTAAATGGAGATTTCTATAAAACAATAAAACATTTAATAAATAAATTAAAAGATAACAAAATAATGAGCTAATGAGGATAACAATGACGATTATTACATTCGTCAAAGAAATGACAAATTATTTAATTACTTTTTTATACATATAACTCTGCACGTTATGGCCCATATAAAAAGCTAGCGTTTGAAGGGTTAATATTGATTTAAGCCTCAACGATGGATCCGGTTGCAACAATCGTTTTAGAAGATCCGTTGCAGCGGGAGAAAGTTTTGCATCGGCTGGTAATGTCCCAGGTGGAACCGGACAATTCTGTTCTGAACGATCTGAGAAAAGCTCGCAGGGTCCAATGGATGGATACTGAAACAAAACAAATACATAGATATACATATGTTACGGTCAATGTATGTATTTCGGATATTATATATATTCCCAGAGTCAAATACCATTGGACAATATTTGTTCAGAGCATGAACCCTCCCTGGCCCTTAGAGGGTTTTAATTAATCTATAAAATGTACTTCATCAGTTAGCCGTATTTAAAAATTTCACAATGTGTACACACAGTGTCAGTAACAAGTTTCGGTTAATCTATAAAATGTATTTCAGTATGTTGTGTTTGGAAAATGGTGGAGGGTTGGGGGTGGTCAGGGAAAAAAAATCTCAAGCTGTTGTAAGTGTAACAAATCTACGACAGGTGTATGAAACGATCTTCGCTTTCTCAAAGTGTCTGATTACAAAAACCCTAATCTTTCAAATTAGAATAAAGAAACAGTAACGAATTCAATTATTAATAATATTAAAGATATATTTATTACAAATATCAGTTTAATTTCAGTGTTATATATCAATTTTCCGTCTCTCAATCTAAACCCCCTTTTCTAAAATTGAAATGACATAAAATCTTAATGGGGAAAAGAAAAATGAAATAATAGAAAAATTCGAATTAAAAATGAGACGTTTCTTTCTTTCTTCCAATTCCTTCAATCACGACGAACGAAAAAAGCTCATTCGACTCTTCCTCGAGAAAGTCAAGGGCCAAGGTTTTCTTTCTCCCCCTCCCCCCCCACACACACACCTTTTTTCCTTCTTCTTTTTTTTGCCAGCACGTTCATAAATATTTGCGCACGCGAATAATGAAGGAAGAGAGGGAAAGAGAGAGAGAGAGAGAGAAATAGAGATAGAGAGAAAGAAAAGAACGTTGGTAAACTAGCTAAGCTATTACCAGTATGGATTCTATCGCATCAACAGAAGCAATGTGTACATAAGTATGGAAGTAAATACGTTCTCTACGATATACTATGAGACTAGCACATACATACGAGGGGGGTCAACGGCCACTCGCGACCCTCAACCTATTCGCACATTCGTGTCCCCCCCCCTTCAACTCTTCTCCTATAGTACTCGCAACCTAATGCACATATACTAACACAATCCACACGCAATCCTATACGTCGATCTACGGATTTTCTTTCGTTATAAATTCTGGTATATACCTTAGTTTTTTTTTTCTAACACAAACCTCACGTTTCCTATTATTCGTAACCTTGTTATTTTTAAGAATGAACAATAAAAAAAAATTATACAACTGATCGAGATATTGCGGAGGGGGAGGAGATGGGTGAATTATAATTTATTTAAAAGATTTACAACAACGTCCCAATTGACGACATCAAAAATAATATTGTAATAATATACTTCATTTTTTTTCTTTTTGTTGAAGAATTTTTCTAAAATCTTTCAAGTTAATCGTAACGGGAAAGAGGACAGAATCATTTTTGTATAATATCTTTAACAACTTCAAGGACATTGACAAATGTAAGAAGAATAATCACCGTGCGGTATTTCTTAAGAGATAAAAAAAAGAAAAGAATAAAAAAAAATACATAAATCTTATCGTACCCAAGAGTGGTACGATTTGGTAATATTTTATCAATATAGAAAAAAAATCAAGAAACGTAAAATAATTGTATCCCTTTTTATAAAACTAACAAAAATAATAAATAAAAAAAGAAAAAGAAAACAGTGTATACCCAGTAAGAATATATACGCAAGGAAAGTAAATGAATTAATATAATTCTCCGCTTTGTGTGTGTGTGTGTGTGTGTGTGTGTGATAGAATAATTGAAGCTTCGCGAAATTGTCTTCTCTCACGCGATTCAATGAATATTATCTTAAATCTACATTTTTACACGACTCCTTTTAAAAAACCGTCATCTCTTATCCGACAACGCACAACCCAACGCACAACCCAACGCAAATGCTACGCGCAATCTTTTAAAATGGTAACACGCACGAGAAACGCGCGTGATATTCAATTATTTTCTAATCTAATGATTTTTGAATATTAAGAAAAAGGAAAGAGAAAAATGAAAGGAAAAAAAAATTATCTCATTACAACGTTTAAATGCACATTGCAACGAAGAAGCATTTGTTTTTTTCTTTTTCTGTTTTCTGTCGTTAATTCGTTTGATCATTGCGAATTTAATTGTTCATTAATCTCTCTCTCTCTCTCTCTCTTTTTCTATACGACTTTATCATCTTTTACTTCGACATGTGTTTACCATCAACCTTCGCAACGATGTAATGAGAGAAAAAGAAAAAGAAAAGGAAAAGAAAATAAAAAAAAAAAAAATAAGAAGAAGGAGAAGAAGAAAAAACGCAGGAAGGAGATTCGATTCTCGACGGTGAACGGGACATTTCAATTTCCATCTCGACAAGGACCTTGACCGAGAATAACGGTACAACCATACACGATCGATCAGATATACGAATATCTATTAATGCTATAACGTATAATATTTCTTCTTCGCGTATTTTTTTTCCTTAATATATATTATATTTTTATTTTTATTTTTATTTTGATCTTGGCGTTAATTACAGAGACCAGGAATGTAGTTTTAGGAATGGGGTTTCACATACAAACAGACGAAATGTTTTTTTTTCTTTTTTTATAATGCTCGTATATTCCGTGCGAGAAATGATTTTAATTTTACTAATGAATTATAATATATATTATCGTATTGTACGTGTTAGTTTATCATCGTAATTAAATACGTGTGAAATGAATTTTGATTAAACCTAATTTTCATTTAATTAACATTTTAGGTTTCATCTTTTTCGGCGTCGAAGAAAAAACAAGCAAGGAACGCGAGAAGAAGAAGAAGAAGAAGAAGAAACAAAAGGATGGGATTTGTTTTTCTCTGCAACAACGAAGAATTATACGCTCGTTGGATTGTCGCAATATCGAAAGACACGAGAAAAACTAAATGGAAACTGGAGAAATATACGTTAAATAACCTAATCCTAGTTGGTTTCTATTATACGGTATAGTTGGATTGCACGTTTGTCGATGAAACAACCGATGCCAAAATACGTAATGATGACAAATGTATATTGTTTTATGGAATAACGCACACGTTGATAATCCCAACAGAGATGACAGTCAATTATAAATGTCTTAAATTGTCTTTTTAACATCATTTCAACGAAATGTGTACGTTTGTGATTGGTATCGTTATTGATTTTTTAATTACTCGACTTAACCACGAAAATCTGATCAACGCTAAATCACGACCGATCGTCGCAAATCACCGATAGTTAATTTTTCATGGAAATATTTCTTACGAGTTATTGCGTGGTATTTGATAAATCAACAAATTCTTATTGCATAAATGTTATATTATTTTTTACTTCGTTTAAACAAATCGAAAAAAGGTAACTTGGGAGAGGAGGAAAAAAAAAAATTAGTGTCGTCGAACTCGTCTCTTCTTCGAAACGATGATCATTTTCTTTCCTTTAACTATTCGTTGTCAAAAGAAGAGAAAGAAGTAAAAGTAGGAAGATGGAAGAGAGACACACGGAAAGAACGCGTGTGTGTTTCTGTGTATGTGTGTGTGTAAAGTTAGTAACACGTTATATGCTAAATAGGAATGTGTCGGTGTTTCGTGTCCATAAATTCCAGTTTGAGAGAGAGAAAGAAAGAAAGAAAGAAAGAAAAAGATAGATAGATAAAAAGAGAGAGAAAGAAATAGCCAAGAACAGCAGTTAATTACTGAGTAAACTTTAAGTTCAACTATATACGTGAGGCCATTCATTTTAACATGAACGCAATGTAATAATATATGTGTACACATACACACGCACGCGTATACACACACACATACACACACGTATATACACGTATGTAAGTGTTCCTCCCAAAGCGCGCATAATTTGCGAGCACTAGCTAAAAGTATAATCTTACGGGAAACATGTGTCCTTGAAGAAGCTCTGAAGCTTGAAGCTTTCCGCTCGAGTGACTCTCCTACGTGGATATACATATATATATAGTTGTAAGGTTCCCTTTTTTCCAGTAAAAATGAACCTATTAAGAACAAAGTTTTTTTCCCCTTTATATTGTAGAGAAAGAAATATATAAAGAATAAAAAGTTAATTGGTCAAGGATATTATCGAATCCTTTAATCTTTTCTTATACGTTAATTGATATTTATTTTGTACGATCAGAATTTTATCGAGAATATTGGAACGTTTGTTAAGTTTTGTAAAAAACAAAAAAAACAAGTTTATAATATATAATTTATTATTATTATTATTATTATATAATAAATTATAATACATTGTATTATATTATATTATATTATTGGATGTTAAATGATGTTAAAATCTGTAAAGGGAAATATGCCCGGATCTTAATCGGTTTTAATTTGGAGAAAAGAAAAAAAAGGAAGAAAAAAAAAAGAAAAACACGATTGAAGACTTTAAAGAGACAAATAAAACGGATGTCACGAAATCTAAAGGAAGCCCCAAGATAGACGACTCGTGCGTTCGTTCTCGCTCATTTATTGTCCGTCCGTGTGTGTCCCTTTCTTTATTTCTCTACTTGCGAGAATACTCGCTCGAAGATAAATACAAAAAGGAATTTTTTCTTTTTCTTTATTTTTTCATCTCCACTTTCTGCAATTCATCTAAAGTGAACATTCGGCAGAATACGTTTATCAATGAATGCAAGTATATCACTTTACAATATGTAAGAAAGAATTAGGTTAGGTTATCTCGTAAAAAAATCATTTGGATTTTTCCCGCTCGATCTTTTAGATATATTTTTTATAAAGTATAGTTTTCTTATTACTTATACAGATTTCAGGAAACAATTTCATTATACAGATTGACGAATTTGATCTTAAAATATTTTCAGATTTATTCGTTACGTACATATCACCAGATTGCGTTAACTATTGGGCCTCAGTTGGAGTAAAAAGTATGCTGATGTGAGTACTTTGCGAGAGGTTAGGACAACCTTGTTTTCTTCCGCGTAACGCGAATATTACAGTAAAATCAAATTTTTAATATGTATATTTGATCGCAATGTATACACGTGTGCTCATAATTATGAATAGTGTTCTAAAAATCTAAAAATTAATAAACGTGTACCGGGAATTTCCGATGCTGTACGAAAAAAGAGGATTCCCGTTTAAAGTATGACAACGTGTTACATGCATACATTTTGTTTCTAACATATATATTTTTAAAGGATTACATTTGAAATAACTAAATGAATTCTTAGAATAGAATAGAATAAAAAGAAATAAAGATAGGAAGAAGAAGAAGAAGAAGTATTAGAATGAAGTAAAGAAGAAACAGTAGGATCAGTTGTGTTACGATGTTAGCAAAACTTGTTTCTTGTTGCGGTGCATCGACCAGAAGGAGGCATCGTCCGGTTCTATTCCTGGCACGATGACGAGCTTTTTCAAGAAGTCGTAGGATCGACGACATCGAGCTAGAATCTACAAATAGCGATCGACGATTACGAATCCATCAACGAGGTTGGCGCCGAAGGCGGAGTCCTTGTCAGGAATTCTCCCGAGCACACGATCGATCAATCGATCGGGACGCGAAAGAACGGGGAGAAAGAGATAGAAGAAATAAGAATAAGAAAAAAAAAAATAGTCAAGACGAGAACGGGGACGACGACTTCTTCTCCTATTCAAATCTGATTGATCGAAATAACGGGCTAATCCTTTTCATTAATAAATTTCAAATAATTAGCAATTTCTATCCAGGAGATACCACACGAGAAAAAACATTTATATCCTCGGGCACCATAAGTTCGAATAAAATTAACAAATTTTTTATCTCGATGAACTGTTAAACGTCGAGTTTTATGAAAATCATGTATATTAATGAGCTTGTGTTTTAGATCAATTCCGTTATCATGATTTCAAAAATATTAAAAGGTTTTTACATAAACAGTATCTTACATAAAACACCACGGTGATTGAGATGGAATTTAGGAAGCTTTTTACTAACGATTCGTATGCATATAACACGTTTTTATACTTTAAAGGGGAATCCTCTCATTTCGTACAACACCAGGGAAATTCCCAGCACATGTTTATTAATTACTAGTTATCCCTAGATAAAACACGCGCCACCTACATTACATTGGCGCATTGATTTAGCGCCAAATTTAACCTCAAAAAAATAAACTAAAGAGCGGACATTTTATCGAAATATTTGTATAATTAATTAATGAACACATTAACTTTGTCTTTATTTAACGACACTAAAGAAAAAGGTTTCTTTTCTTGAAAAACTTGTCATTAACCTCTTACCGTAGTATTTAGTTCGACAAAAATCCGCGCATAAGCACGTGACGTATTTACGTTTGGCCCGCATTTGTTTTCACGAGTCGGATTCGTGAAAATACGACAAGGGGTTAAATAGAATCCAGAGAAAAAGTAAATCTAACATTATATTATATATAGTTTAGAAAATTTCGTCGATTAAAATTAAAAAATTATCTAAAAGGAAAATCGAGTTACGAGTATAATGATAAAAAGAATCAAAAGGGTTATGAAAGAGGCGTGGAAGAAAGAGGAAGAACATCTTAGTACGTATTCAGCAGCACATGGCAGATATTAACTTCCCATTAACCATCGGGGTTTGCCATTAGAGAGAAATCCGGTACGATGAGCCGACTTTGCTGGCGCCAGGAATAATCGCCATCAAGTATTAGCAACCGCTCGTACAATCCTTAAGCTGCAACGATTCCTCCTCCTGTTGCTATTTATAAACCTGCCCTGCCCTGTAGCCGCAGGTAAACTCGAAATGTTGCTTACGAACCAGGGCAAATAAAACCCTTTTGGTTCGTTTCCCATGATGAGATGTCCAGAAGACGTTCAATCGTTTTACCTTCAATTTCTATTTTCTTCGAGAGACTCTAAATCATTACAGGATGAATATTATAAAACTGATTAAAGTGTATAAAACTGATCTATACATTTTGCTTTTAGTTTAATTATTATATCATTCTGTATATACAGAACAGTTAAAAATAATAATCTAAATGATCACGAGAGAGAGAGAACATACGTAGGTTACGATCAGAACAATAACAACTATGTGTCGGGATTTTATATTAAATCTAATGTAAAATAATATAACATCGAACTGTAGATTGATGTTGATGATTTACAGTATACTTAACAACTCTTATAACGCTCTCGTGCGTATAGTAATTTAAGATTTATAAATAGCATGTACGTATAGGTGAAACGAGTTCATCATTCGTAGCTATGTAAAAGATGCATACCTACATTACACCATCATACATAAAACGTATCTAAAGAAAGAACCAGGCCTAGAGTAATTACACCAAAGCAAAGACTAGCGTTTATCCTCGTGCTTCCCTTGTTAATACTATTCGTGAGAAAATCCAAGGAACATATCCGTTTAAAACGAGACACGGCATGAATCTCGTGGCTTGGATTATACATATTTAAGAATTATACACTCGGCTCGGCTAGCATTGCTACGATCTGAAGAATTTAGAAAAGAAAGGGGGGGGAAAAGAAGAAATCATCTAAGGTTGATCTAGAACTCGTTTATCCTCTCGTCATCGTATATGGAATGAAAAGTTAAACTTGATTTTGCTCTATAAAAAGAGAAAACAAAAAAAAAGGAAAAAAATGACAATTTAGGAAAACGAAGAATGCAAAAAAGAGGATAGGGGTAGGGGTAGGGTTTAGGGGTGGGAAGTGATGGGTTAGAAGAAGAATAAGAAATAGATGACGGAAAAATAAATGGCATCTAAGTAACTATCTTTGAAATATATTTCATAGCTCTGTGAAGGTACGGACAACAAGGAAGGTACGACTAATGTTGTACTAACTTGGTTGACTGTCGTTACCCTACGGATACGCAGAAGGTGCAGGGACATAGGCACGCAGATCGCGATTAATGCACGCGATCTATAAATGGATCTGCTTGCGGAGAGGTGATGGTGGTGGTGGTGGTGGTGGTGGTGGTGGTGGCGGCAAAGTGCGGTGGCGACGAAGGAGGTGTATTTACCGAAGGGGTCTCTGCTGGTGCTGCACGCGAGCGAGAACCATCCTTTCCTTCCTCTGCTTTAGTAAGAGAGAAAGGGACACGAAAAAATAGGGGAAGGAGGATGGACTGGTTCGAGTTGGATGCCTTCACGAGCATCGCCATCGAGTTTTTGCAATGTCGAAGAAGATACGCGTAGGGAATAATAGAATATTATTCAGCTTTACTAGATCCCAATCAAATATTTTAAACAACATCGCGGCCCGACTATAACAATCCTAATTTTTCTCAAGTTCGATTGATAATAATGTTATTTCCTTATTTATAAGAGTATTTACCAGAAAAGATCATTAAAGAAAGAAGAATTCTGATGACCAAGAATACGAGAAATCTTAAATCCTTCCACTGTTATCTATGAATCATGATAATAAGGTTTACTTTTTCTCACGTAGACGTAGAAAATTGACAAAGAACAGGGGACCATTAACGAGCTTAAGAAAAAGCAGATATAATTGATTCAGGTTTTACTCTAAACACCATTTACTTCTATCCGTTAAGAACTTCGATGCCGAAGATACTGAGCTTATCATTCTAGAAATCTCATAACTCGTTTTTTCTTTATTTCTTCATCTTCTTCTTCTTCTTCTTTTTCTTCTGTATCTTTTCGAGACAGAGTTTTCTCGTTATACGAGTAAAAAGATTCTCGAAGAATAATCATCAATACGAAATCGAACCAAGGTAGTTAATTCCAACAAAGACGATTCGTTCCGATTTCTACTAAAGATAAGGGAACAAACTTATGTACGTATCGAGGTTTACTTCGGGTTTGCGCATTCAACGTACGTCCAACGTGCGTTGTTTCTTCCCTCGTGTATTAGTGTATGGCGCACCTTGTCCGTGGACATCATTACGGGAGGTAGCATTTCTCTTCTCTTTTTCCACGATCGTTGAATGCCAGTAGTTTATTTATATACGCCTGGCGGATACGTGAAAAGATGACCGATCGTTTTCATCTTGATATCAGCTTACAGTCATTAGTATTTTTAAATGTTTCAAGATATTTGCAAGATGATTGAATCAATTTTAGCCTCGAGAGGATCATTTGAAAATGGGGATGATTGTCAAATATTATTAGGATGAGCTAAAAGTTTGTGCACGTTTTTTTTTATATTAATATTTTCATAGTAAATTTGATTAAAAACAATTCATAATGCAGTTTAGAACATGATAAACGGACGAACTTTTGGTTCACCCTAATATTAACAATAACCGAGAACCCAGACGGATTACTCAAAAAGGGTTGGCACGAACATTGTCGTAATTTAAAGACCAAACAACACAAACAATAACAACGACGCCCGAAATTCATGGTCCCAAGCACACTACATCACGATGGCTTAGGATCTTCTTATTCTTATTCTTCTTCTTCGCTCGTACCTTTGGACCCCAAGGCTCCAAAAACTCGTTAACTGTCGGTACAAAGCGATGAAAGAAGAAAAAAACAGAAGAAAGAGATTCACGCCCGAGAGTAGACTCGTGTGTTTAAGAAAAAAAAAAAAGAAAGTAAAAAATAAAAGAAAACAAGAACGAGAAAGAAAGTAAAAGAAATCACGTTGCAAAGTGGAGTGGGGGGTGAGGGCTGGGGGTGGGGGGGGTTTAGGGAGAGAGGGAAGAAAAAAAGCCCAAAAAAAAGAAATGAGTCGAACGAAAACGTTTCGAATACGATTAGAGAGAAGACGCGATGAATAAATGCTTCGGGACTATTCTTAAAGTAATCCTTTTTTCTGACCGGTTGGCAGCAGTCTTCGAAAGCCTGCACCTTCGTCTTCGATCGTTGCCACGAAAGGGATATAAGAAGAAGAAGAGAAGGAGAGAAGGGAATGAAGGGAACGAAGGGAACCGAGTGGATAGGTCGCTGAACTTGGCTCGAAAGAGGTAAAACCTCGAAGGACGAAGCTCCTGGACACACGGTGGTGCTGTTGCTGCTGTTGCTGTTGCTGCTGTTGCTGTTGCTGTTGCTGCTGCTGCGAATACAATCCTCCTCTTCTTCGTCTTCTTCTTCGTTGTCCATTCGTTCTCGTACCTTCGAGCCTTACCTGGCCGCTTTTAACTCGTCCTCTTCTCAATCCTCTTGCTGGTTACCACCATATAGGGAGATTCGCGCCGATACGGTTGCTGAACACCGCGCAAAAAGCCAAACCTGCTTCACCAGCCCGAGAGAGGAACCTCTTTCCCCCCTTCTCGTCCTCCCCCTTCTTCTCCTCCTCCTCCTCCTCCTCCTGCTCCTCCTACATTTTCCTCTTCTTCGTCTTCTTCTGACTTTGGTCCTTTTTCCCTTAGAATGCAAGTCGAACTCTCTCTCAACCGGCTGCTGTTGCTGCTGCTGCTGCTGTTTCATCCTCCACGGTCCTCGTCATTAGCTTCCCTTACTACTATTTTCTTTACTCTTTCGTTTGTCTTCTTCTTCTTCTTCTTCTTCTTTGTCCTTTTATTTTTTGATTTTTCTTCTTCTTCCTTTGCTTTTTCTTATTATAAAGTACCATTGGCCTGGACCTTGAAAGTAATGTAGGTATTACTTTGCGCGAATCACGTCCTTGACCCATGAAAGGATCTCTGACGCGTTTCTAACCTACTTTTTACTGACAAATTCTTATTCTTATTACCGATCTTATTCGATTTACGTGACTTTCGGATTATCCAGTAATGAGATTAATCGTTCAATGAGGAATATAAGGTTTTTTGTCTTTTTTATAAAATGTACAAGTTTCTCCTCCTATAACATGGTTTCGCTATAACACGATTCATAAATTGCAGGGAATCCTACTGTAACACGATTTTGCTTTAAAACGATAAGAAAAATTCTGACAAACCCTTCGTACGACATTTGTTCTTCTACAATACACAGGATAACGCGGATTTTTATCGAATATATTTTAAAAAATCATTCATTCTGAGTCTCATATAACACGATTTCGCACAACACCGTATACCTACACGTGTTGTATATAATTCTATTAATTATCTTAAAATAACGAAACGAAACATTATGTATACGTCAAGTGATCATAATTGAAGTCAATTGAATCATGATCGTTTGCCCCCTAATTCTTTTGTTATTCAGATATACTAACTATAAGTATGGGGGGGGATGGGGGGAGAGTCAGTGGATAGGATTCATTCCTTTAGAAATGAATCGAGTTCAAGACTCGTGATACGTTGTCGAAGCATTAGCTGAGGTAAATGAGGTATAAAAGAAGAAAGACAGAAGGAAGGAGGATGATGAAAATCAAAGACGAGCAAGCGGGCGGGAAGACGGGGAGAGGAGGATAGGGGAGGGAAGGGGACGGATTGGAAAGAAGATGGTCGACGTGTTCTCGAGACACGTCGAAGCAGCTAATTTAGAGACTGGCGCCAGGTTCTA
The DNA here is from genome assembly GCF_010416935.1 of Polistes fuscatus. Lineage (NCBI taxonomy): Eukaryota > Metazoa > Arthropoda > Insecta > Hymenoptera > Vespidae > Polistes > Polistes fuscatus. The sequence continues at coordinate 2,359,508 of NW_025113075.1, forward strand.
CGGTCGTTCGTGCTAGCACCCGTTAATCCTGCCGACAGGTAAGTCAGCCAGCTAGCCAGCTAGCTAGCCAGCAGTCCTCTTATTTTTCTTCCTATTCCTCCTTCTTCGCCATAGAAAAGAAAAAAAATAATAAATAAAAGTACAAACCGACCGCGCGGGGCAACTAACATCACCGGCACTCCCAGTTTATGCTTCTTCACGATTCCACCAACGAACGTGGCACGCTCGTCCCGTATTTATCCTATCCCACTTTCATTCCATTGGCTCGCGCGCTTATTCGCTACGAAAAAATAATAAAACCCGATAATCTAGATGATGATGATGATGATGACGTGTGTTTTCTTTTTGTTTTTGCAAATTCGAGATACGATTTTATATCATATTAATAAAATAATACAAGGAACAATTGAAAATATATTTAAGTTGGTTATTCAAACGAAAAAAAAAAAAAAAATAAATATTTTCGAAATAATATTATTGGATTACGAGAATGATTATTATATTCTTATTATATTATTACGATTCTCCGTTCTTTACGAATATATTAATAATAAAATCTATTACATATACGTTTAATAAATACAATGAGGAGAAATAAATGATTCGTAACACTCTAACGATTTCCCTGTTTTACTTATCGTTAGAAATATCTCGTCGTATTTTGCGCATAATAATAAAAAGAAGAACGTAAACGTATGTATACGTAAGTAAATCTCGTTGAGAATTGACGATTATTGTCCTTCCTACTGACGAGTCATCAAATTCTAAAGAAATGTGAATCACGACTAAAACGCGACAAACAAGCATAAATTCGTTGGAACGATTAAATGTACAATTATGTATACTACGATCAATTCTATAATCATGCTCTATAAATTATATTATTATTATTATTATTATTATTATTATTATTATTATTATTATTATTATTATTATCGACAAAACGTAAGAGAAGTTGCAAAACTGTCCCACCATAACGTAAGAAAAATAAAACGAGTCTTCCATTCATAGCACGATCAAGAAAATAATAATAATAATAATAATAATAATAATAATAATAATAATAATAAAAGAAAAAAAAGAAGCTTTTCTAAACCGTTTTAAGACAAATCTTAATTCTCGTCCTACGTTGTCACCAATCGGACTCCTCGTCTTCTCTTCTCATCTCTCCCTTTTGTTTTTTTTTTCTTTCTTTCTTTCTTCCTTTCTTTCTTTCTTTCCGTTCATGCAGCAGGGCGACGAGTTGAAGAATAATGGCGTTAAAGGCGAATGCCGCGGGAATATCACGATAATCGTCCGAATGATGGATAATGATCGGCGCGGCTGCCTTTCGCGCCCGCTTGACACAACCCTTCCCCCCCGTACACCCCCTCAGTCAACCCCTTAGCTAGAGCTGCTAAGCCTCCTGATTCGTACTGCCCCCCCTGTCCCTCCCCACACGTCGCACGACTCCCTTCTTCTCTTCTTCTCTTCTTCTTCTTCTTCTTCTTGTTCTTTTTCTTTTTCTTTTTCTTTTTCTCGTCACCGACACATCGTCACGCTTCGTCAAGACCGCTTATTCAATTGAATTCAATGCTACCACGGACCATTACGGAAATTGACTTCGAGAACTTTCTTTCGGGCATCCGTCTCATTGGACAGACGCTACTTCCGCCGAACTCTCATAAGAAAGAGTTAGGAAATAAGAAGGTGAGAAGTGTAATGACGTACGACAAATTTTCGTATTCATTTATACGTACGTAAATTTACGTATTCATTTATAGATAGTAGTAGTAGTAGTAGTAATATATTTTGTTGTTTACTTTAAATATATGTGTGTATAATATTTTAGTATTTAATTATAATATTTATCGTACTGAAAATTTTAATTATGATGATCTTTCATTCTTTCCTTTTTGATCTTTCTTTTTTTTTCAATAACATTTTCTAATTTGTCTCGATCGAAACGATTATTGAGGTATTTTATGTGATAATATTTATTAAATTTAAATATACATTTCTTATTATACAAATTTTACTTTTTATGCGAGTACATCTTTCTTCAATATATTTTAAATATATTTCAATATTTATAACAATTACATATCTCCGACAAAAATTCAATTCTAATATCCTTTTCTTTCAATAACAAATTTGTCTCGATCACAACGATTATTGAGATATTTTATGTGATAATATTTATTAAATTTAAATATACATTTCTTATTATACAAATTTTACTTTTTATGTGAGTACATCTTTCTTCAGTATATTTGAAATATATTTCAATATTTATAACAATTACATATCTCCGACAAAAATTCAATTCTAATATCCTTTTCTTTCGATAACAAATTTGTCTCGATCACAACGATCATTGAGATATTTTATGTGATAATATTTATTTAATTTAAATATACATTTCTTATTATACAAATTTTACTTTATGTGAGTACATCTTTCTTCAGATATTTTATATAATAATATTACATTCCGACAAAAATTCAATTCTAATATCCTTTCTTTCAATAACAAATTTGTCTCGATCACAACGATCATTGAGATATTTTAATTTATTATTTTTAAATATACATCTTTCTTTTACAATAATATATTTAAATATATCTCGATATTTATAACAATTACATATCTCCGACAAAAATTCAATTCTAATATCCTTTTCTTTCGATAACAAATTAACAATCAACGATCATTGAGATGCTTCAAGATAATAATCATTAAATTCAAGTATATACACACATTTATTAGAAATTTCCATTGACGATTGTCCCTTCCTTCGGTATACTTAAAATAGATTTCAGTATATCGAACGATTATAATTATCTAATTAAAATATCAATTATAACGTTCTCTACCTTTTTTATTTTCAATAACAAATTAGCCTCGATCCAACGATCATTTACGTTTTTATGATAATAATTATTTAATTTTGAAGTATAACATTTATTCGATTAAACGATGGGTTATCGTTTTAATTACTTACGCGTTCTAATTTGTATTTATCTCTCATTTTTGTCTACCAAGAATATTCCTTCTCTCCCTCTCTCTCTTTCTCTCTCTTTCTCTTTTCTATAATCAGTATCGCTCATCGCATTATTTTTCCCTGAATTGACGTACCCTCATCACGTATCATCGATAAACGAGTAGACGACAACGACGACGACAAAGAAGAAGACGAAGACAACGACGGCGTGGTTTCTCTATCTCTCTCTCTCTTCCTTTTTGTGTTTTTTCATTAATTCTTTTTCTTTTCTTTATTTTTTTCTTTTTCCGGCAACGTAGAGGAGAGGAGCGTGCGCGATTACCGACATTGAAAAAAACCGACATCATCGTCAAGAGAAAACGTCGTCCATTGTATTTCGTACTTCGCACTTTGACTACCAATATAAAGTATTCGAGCCTAAGTCGTGTCTGAAACGTATTACTACGTCGTTCATTAATGACGATTATCCTTGAAAATTCGAACGCAGAATGGAATACTTCTTAAATTTCCAAATCATTCCAACAAGTTGACTATTTATTTTTATTATTTTTTTTAATACGATTTTGTACAATTTAAAACAAAAAATATCACATCATATTACCCTAATAGGGAGTAAGAATAAATATCGATAAATATTGTATCGTAGGAAAGAATTATTTGTATTTATCGAAAATAAAATAAAAAGAAAACAAGCCAAGACGATAATTTTTCTTCATATTTTTTTTTATCGATAGATCGATCAAAAATGAAATAGTTTTGTCGTACGTATCTATCATTTATGCACGCACACATTTATATATTATTATATTATTATATTATTTTATTTTATTATTATATAATTTATATTATTAATATAATAATATTTATATATTATTATATTATTATATTATTATATAATTATTTATATATTATTATATTATTATATATAATTATAATTAACACAAATATATTTCATATATTTTTCTTTAAAGTTTATTATATATTTGTTTCTTTTTTCCAATTACTTTTTTCCAATTACTTTCTCCCAAACCTTTGTTTCCATGCAACCCAACAGTGTACGTCTAAAAAAGGTCTTCAAAAATCTAATCGTAAGTTGTTTTTAGTCATACGTGTTAGAAAAACAGGTGTTACATACTTATTAGCATACTTTTCATAATTGACACTAGGCAAGGTTGAACGTTAGGAGAGATAAAGATTCTGAAGTTCTAAGTCGTTAGTTTTATATTTTTTCTTCCTTTTTTTTTTCAATTATTATTTACCGATGGTCAAACGAAACACGAAACGTTCTTATAATCATTTTCCAAAATATAGAAATGAACGAAAACATTTATTATTTTATCCAATCGGAAACAAAAAAAGAAAATAAAATTAGTATTTTATTATATTTTTATTTTATTATATTAATTTTTATAAATTGATATTTATTATATATTTATTATACCATTTGTGGCGTGTTACTTTTATGTTCTTTTTTCTAGATAAATCACGTATTTTCATAACTACGATAAATTAAAATATTAAATCGAATTATAATTGAAAATGATATGATTCCGTTCACGATTTTGACGAGTGTCTGTCCGTTTGTATGTCCGTCAGTGTATCTGTCCTTCCTTAAAGGACATCAAGTACGGAATATATCGTTTCTCAAACGACAATGATGACGATGATGATGATGACAATGATGATGATAATGATGATGATAATGATGATGATGACGATTCTTTTTTTTCTTCTTCGTTCATTCATTCGTTCATTCGTTCGTTCGTTCGTTCGTTCTTTCCTCGAGAAGTCACACTAAAAATATTAACGATCTCGTGCGTGTACACGGCACGGCACGGCACGGTACGGACACACGGACAGACGGACGGACGGATGGATGGATGAACGCACGCACCGTGTACCGCACGTCAATCTTTCCGGGCATATTTTTTCTTTCCTTTTTCTTATTTTTTCTCTCTTTTTTATTTTTTTTATTTTTTTACGAGAATATACGATAAATATATCGATAAGTAGCTCATTTAATTATTATACGGTTTACGAATTTAACGAATTAATTTATGTTGTAGAATAAAATTAATAATTGTAATATATAAATATATATACATATTATTTTTGTTTTTTTTTTTGAAGTTATACTTCTTTTGGCGCGTTTGGGAAAATGTGATGGGAGTGTGAATTTTTTTCCGAGCGACACCACGAAGTTCGTCGGTATTTTTACGAAGCGCGGCAAAGTGATTTCAAATTTACAGCATGAAGTTGTCTTTTCTTCTTCTTCCTCTTTTTTTTTCTCAAACGGGTCACCCATCCAAGTACTAATCGTACTCAGCGCTGCTTGACTTAAAATGATCGAGCGGGAAGTAGTTCTATCACCGCGCCATGACAGTTGACGCATAAAATATTTCCATATATCTCCTTTATATTTAGTGTAGACCGATTGAAAATATGTTTCCTTTCTTTTTTTTTGTTAAATAAATAAATAATAATAATTAGTTGCTTATGTTCTCATACTTCCAATCCAATATTTTTTTGAAGTTATTTTTGAGGTTATATTCGAAGTATAACTTCTTACGTGCGTACATAAGTACACACACCAGTTTTTTTTAAATTAATCGTATATATTAGCGTTAATATGTTCATTGATTTCGATTAAATTACAAAGTGACAATGGTTTAATTTCTTTTATTCTCGTCACTTTGTTAATAAATTGGAATTTAAATATATGATTTAATATATATATTTTATTTATATTATTTATTATTATATATATAGAAAATGGTTATGAATATAAAAATAAACGTATGGAATTTGAAAAAAATATTTGATATAGTAGTATCTCAGTTAGGAAAATTTTCGATACAAAACCCGTAGCGTGATATTTGTTTGCCGTTGCTCGAAAGATTATGGGGTCCCCATTGCTTAATTTGTTGACACCACTGAAGAAGACCCTCCCAACATCGAATAGGGATGACGATGACATGAGAAGGGGAAATAGAGTGGGGGCAAAGTAATATGATCAAAGGTTTACATTCGTCATGAACGAAGGGTCTAAAGTATTATCAATGGAATAGTACTAGAACGATAACGAGAATATCACAATTTATTCCCACGAAGATAATCATTGGTAGAAGAAACAAATTTTTCCACAAAATAAAGGAATTTTCCCTCTACAAATGTGATGTATAAAATATAGAGATGGTAGTATGTAAGAAAAATCGAATAAATTTCTAATGATTTTTGATTATTAAAGCTCAGACAATATTTGAAATTAAAAGACGAAGATTATTAAAAAGAAAAAACAAAAGATGAAGTGTGTCTAAGTTTTGAAGAAAAGTATCAAATTTAATATATTAATAAATTCCTATATTTCTTATATATATTTATATTTGTATATTAAAATATATATATATATATTATATTAATATAATATTAATATTAACATAATATTATATATTATTGAAAAATTATATATTGAATATATAATAATATATTAATATTAATATTAAATTTATATATTATTAAAAGAAAATCTATTATATATATTTTGTCTCTTTCTATCAATCAATATCATTAACATAATTCTTGACAAATGTTGACAAAGCAATATACATATCGTAAAATATTCGTTGGAAAGTGTTCGATCTAACGTGTGTCTTTTCTCGATAATTGAATTGACAAAACTCGCAATCAGAGATGAACGATATGAGAGAGAATCTTTATTTCGAAAGTTCGAGTCATTTTTGCATAATACAAAATGGGATACTTGCAAAGTAAAATTAAATATTTAACAAAGTCAATCGAAACGTTACACACACAGACACACACACACACACATAAGCTTTGTCGTTCTTATTGCGTAATAACGTGTTAAGAGTTGCGTGCTTACGAAGAATAATATAACAAACAAAGAATTCGATTCAGTGTAAATACCTCTACCAAATCTACATATATACATATACATATATATATAATCTATATGAATGATATTTCAAAAGTCTAATTATACGATAATTTTTTCTTTTCCAAAGAATAATTGAGCAATTGATTTTATTCCTGACATTTCCTGGTACCGATTTTATTAACAATATATGACAATGTTACCAATTTGATTGAACAATTAACGTTGATAAATACTCAAAACCGGATATATATATAAAACATGATCATTCGTCGACGACATCATCGAATAATCCGTCAATGACCCTGAATACCAAAGTACCCAAATATGAGCAGCAAAAATTCGCAATCGTCAACTAGTATTTCGTGATCTGGCATGATAACGATCGTGATTATAAAACGATCACCCTATGATATGTCATGGCATAAACATTTTTCTTTCCTTTTTTTATTTTCTTTATCTTTATATCTACAATTTTTCGTGCCAAAAAAAAAAAAAGATAAAATAACGTTCCAATTAATGATAATTATTTCCAATAACGCATAAAGGATATTCGAATGAGTTTGAAAATGTATGGAAAAAAAAAGTACGATCGATTTGTTTGGAAGGAAAATGAAAAATAGACAAGAACAAAGTAGACAACGGGCAGACGGGAAAAGTTAAAAGAAGAATACGATGAAGAATAAAACAGAGAGACAGACAGACAGACTAACGTAATACCATAATCGATAGGACACAATCGAAGATTCTTTGAGCGGATAGTGACTGTCAGCTGTGATGGCAAAGTATGAATGGAGGATGATATCGAAAGCACCATCGTGTCGATCCTCGTTCTACGTTCCACCTTGTCTCGCACGTGACGTGCATATACATACATAAGTATGCTTATGTAGCATCGACGTAAGATCTAATCCCCCCCCCAAGATCCCCCCAAGATCCCCCCAACACCACCCCACCCCACACCCCACACCTCTTCTCTTTTCTTTCTCTTTCTTTTTTACCCTTTCTTTCTATCGTAACTCGGAACCTCGCAAGTAGTTTCGTCCAAACGTAATTTTACATACACGTTTGAATTATATTTACTTATGCCACATATCTAATTCTGTGTTTTATTTTTTTTACACGACGATGATTCAATTATACGATCGACTCAACATTTAAAAAAGGAAATTTTCCAATGCAATATATATTTCGACACGCATATTCTTTGGGAACGTATTTATCGTTTATAAATGGAATTAGGTTTATACACTTTATTTACTTACTTACTTACTTACTTACATTATGAACAGAACTGGTTAGATCTGATTAAGTTTTGATAACAGTAAAGTCATATTATATAACACGTGGAAAAAAGAAAAAGAAATGGAACTTGTAGTTTGTAGATAAATGCATAATGCAAATGCAATGGGGGGGTGTATCCCATCTGAACTTTCGAAATCTGATAATGTCAAGATGTCACATGTTCGTTTAATGTATTGTTCAAAATATTAACATTGATACCAACAAAATATAACCCCATTATATATAGTATTTGTTATGTGAAATTGTTGACATTATGCAATTTCAATATTTCATGTTAACGTAAGTATTGAATTATTATCTTCAAAATCTATCTAAATCATTTTTTCGTGTTGTATCATGACACTTGGGTTTTTATTCTTTTTTTTATTTTTTTTTTTTTCGTTAATTTCGACTATTCGATATATTAATAAATGACAGAAAGTTGACGATAACGATTACGTCGACAAATAGGAACGCCCGCTACGGACAAATAGGAACACGCCCGCGACGTAATTCATCGTACAGTGTACAACACAACAAGTTGGTCATGCAAATCGATTCCTACGACCGGTTTCGTTAAGGTCATGCACTACATAACGAGATCATTCTCAACTCTACATCATGCTTCGCGGAGACAACTTTTTTAACGTACATACCGATCACTATATACAACAATCCACAAAATCCTTATCCCCGTTTCTTCTTACTCGTCTCTTTCTCCATTTTTTCCTTTTTTTTTCTTCGAATTTCATCTAATCGCATTTTTTGACAAGTGTTATTACCAATTTCAATCTGATTTCTTTCCTAACGCGAACCGATTCGTTCGAATAGAAAGATGAAGAAAATAGAATTCATTGAGAATCCAAAATTAAGACTATACGAGAATGACATATCTTTCGTATCGTGCACGTAAAGGAATTTCATCGGTGTGAGGGAAGCTTCAAGATGCAGAACGATCGCGCAACTAACACCTGTTTCGACATACAAACGCGCTCGCGACAGTCGCGGACCGGTTCGGTAAAGGTCGCATTTGCACGCTTTCAAAGGGTTAACTTCTTGCTACGAGTCTCAACTTCTAACTTATATCCCTTCTAAATTATATCCTTTAACACCCTTAACGAAAAACAACATTACTTTCGTTTTATTTTTTTCGATCACAAATCTTATCTTTCGAAAAGTATTGGAAGAATAAATAATCGAACGAAATGTAATATCAAAAATTCGAAAAAACAGAAAACACGCGCACACAAAAGTACGACGAATGTGGAAAAAAAAATTAAAAAAAGGAAAAAGAGAGTTTATCGATGAGCGTGTGGTGGGCTCAGAGGGGGGCAAAAGTGGGAGGAGAAAGGGGGGAGAAAGGGGGGGAGAAAGGGGGAATAGGTTGTGCCGACTGGACGAGAGAACCAGCCTGTTCTCTCGAGGTCGGTCACGTACGTCCGTATAATACTCGTAATACATGTAATACAGATAATACCTGTAATACCTGTGTAACATCAGCGTACAGGCAGCCGACGACCGCTGTTTCTCTTCTACCTCCTTCTTATGATCCACGACTTTCCCCCTCCCTCCTTGTCCCCCTCCTTCCATTTTCTACGTTTCTCTTTATCCATAATCCCTTTTTCTTCATTCTCTTTTCCAACATCATCGACAGATCAAATGGTTGGGACACCGTAAAACCTTTGTGCTAATGATTTGCGTTAGATCATTGAAGATTGTTTCGAAGATTAATTATCAAAGGATGTATCAAAATCGCGTAACAATTTAAGCTAATTAAAAGGTTTACTTGGAAACTTTTTTTTATTGGCGTTCAACGACAAAAAATATTTATGAATTATTTCGAAACGATACGCGGGAGGGGGGATACAATTATCTTGTAAGTTTTATCGCTCGACGATGTATAAGTAAAAAATACAAAATAAAATATACGTTCGATTAAATATTATTATCTTTGACGAATAAATTTTTTAACTAGGGTTACAAAAAAAAAAAAACAAACAAAACGATTAGAAATTATTAGCGCGTTGATTGATTCGCGAAAAAAATTGGGATGACAAAAACAAATGTCGAACGTGAATAAACTTTGTAAAAAAAGAAAAATAACAAAAGTAAGTTCAGAGTAAAGTAAGAAAAAGTAATGAGGCTGGGGGAGGGGGAAGGGAGTGGGGGGGGTATAAGAAACGGTGGAATGCTGATTGTAAGTTCTTCTTGGAGACCTACAACAGTAGTAGTAGGCTATTTTCAGTTGGCTCGATGGACCCCGATGTTTTTCTTTTTGCTCGGGCACCAGGCACAAACGGCTGCTTCAGCCAACAGTCTCTGAACGACGCTAGCTAGCTAGCCAGCTAGCTAGCTAACTTACAAGCACGAAAAGAATGAGAGAGAGAAAGAAAAAGAAAGAAGGAAAGAGAGAGAGAGAGAGAGAGAGAAAGGGGGGTTTCCCCGGGGAGCAAGGGGGTACGAACGGGTTGCCGTTCAGGTTTTGCCGCAGGGGATCGTTAAGATAATCGCTGCTATCCTCATCCTAACTTAGCCTTAGCAGCACGACGTATACACGACTCGTTCGACTCGTCTTCACTCTCCAACCCCCTTTTCTCTACCTCTTCTTACTTACTTACTTTACTTCTTCTTCTTCTTCTTCTTCTTCTTCTGTTTCTGCTGCTTCTTCTTCTTCTTCTTCTTCTTACCCTTTCTTTCACCCTATTCTTTCATCTCCCTCTGTATCAGAGTGAAACATCGTGTTGCTATAAGCTTCCATGCCAGGAACGGCAGCCCTAAGCGTCCTCGAAAAACTAGTTGTTCGACTCGGATTCAAGGTTTTCGACTGTATCAGTAAAAAAACTACTTACACTCATAGAAATCTCATTAGAATGGTAATTGAATGCGTATTCTCCTCTCTTTCTTTCTTTCTCTTTCTCTTTCTCCGACCCAACAAGATGAAAAAAAAGTAAAAACACACGCGCGCGATTCTTTTGATCTTTCTCTATTTATTTTTGTTAGTAAAACGCGAAATATTTTTTGACAGTAAATGAAAATCGATAGGAAAGAATAAATAAGTTAGTCGTTTATTATTTTGTATTCATTTTTATTACAGAACCTAATCTAAATGCAATCGATATTATTCTTGGTGAAATCAAAAATGCGAAATATTGTGTTAATTTAAGATGTAAATATCGTTTTAGTAATATAAACGATTCGGATATAATAAGTAATTATATCGAAACATTTTCATTTCATTATAATATTCACTCGAATAATAGTCAAAATGGCGAAGGAAACAAAATGGAAGGAAAATGATCGAACGGAAAACGTTAACATCCCTTAACAGATTCTTCGTAAATTTCAGCCGTAAAAATTTAATTTCGTTTAGGTTCTCGACAAATGAGTACAACAACGACAACAAAAACAAACGAAATGTGGAAAGAGAGAATAAGAGAAATGAATGAATAGAAAAGATAAAAAGGAAAGAAATATTTTTCTTTTTTTTTAGGTTAGAGATGTAAAATCATAAAATGGTAGAATTTGTTTGACGCGCATGCGCGTAAAACGAACGAACGAACGAACGAACGAACGAACGAAGGAACGAAGGAACGAAATAAAGAACAATTGCGAGGTCTGGAAAGGATGAGAAGAAGCGACCGACGACGGGACCTTGGGCTCCTTGCGAGATAATCATAACGTTACACGATCTCCAAGTCGTAATGCCGTCTAATGTCTTAGGCACGATGTACATTGCACGAGTAACAGATGACTATTTGCAAAGTGCCTTTTGCAAATAGAAGACGACTCTATTTCCAACTTCTTCCCCCTCTCCCTCCCCCCGCCGTTTCACGATAGGCACAAATCTCTTTTGTCTCCTATCTGTCAACCTAATTTTGTAGGAAAAAACTTTTGAAATTGAGAGACTCGTGTACTAATAATATTGGCTCGGATCAAAGAAATCTACTTTTTTCTTTCGTTCTTTATATAAATATTTTTCTTTTCTCTCCCCCCCTCCCCACCACCGCCTCTATGGTAAAGAAATTCTTTGTAAAATTGTCATAAAACGTAATAGTAATAAACAAAAGGAAACGATAAAAGATAACTATTCCAAGCATCTTCGAAAATCCCATCAAATTCTTGAACACTCTTAACTCAACAATATACACTTGCAGCACAGAGTTAGCAAAGCAAAAGGTGAGGCCTTTTGCTTCGGCGTTACTTCTTACTTTCTAGGAGGTTCCAAGACGTTAGGTATACAGCCGCGTTGCAGTGTTTCGGGTCAACAAAGTTCACGACGGAGTTCGTTAACGTCCCCTGCCTGTCTTCGTCGTTGTCGTCAAAGAACAAGAAAAAGAAGAAAAAGGAGAAGAAGAAGAAGAAAAATAATAATAAAATATATCTGTTAGATTGAAATAGTCAAATTCATCGGACGTGAAAATAATAATTCATCGATGCAAAAATAATAATAATAATAATAATAATAATAATAGGAATAATAGTAATAATCGAAGGTTCCCGATCGCACGATGATTCCAACGATTGTGTGTAAAACTATTCAAATTCAATAGGATAGGTGGTTTATCGTTAATAATATAGAAATTCCAGGTAATAGGACAATAGGTGAGAAAAGGTGAAAGAGAAATGACAGAAAGAAGAAGAAGAAGAAGAATAATAATAAAACAAAATCTCCGATGCTATTAATTATTTAATCGATTATCAAGAATGACAAAAAGAAATCAAGTGCGACGACTCGCGATCAAAGCCGGTTGCTTGCTTTCTTGTTTTCTTACTTTCTTACTGTGCTTGCTTGCTTGCTTGCTTGCTGGCAAACCCCGACGACACCGAACGCATCCTGACAGAAAAACCGGATCCAGTTTGGGTTAAAATTAGAAGTTGAACATTCAAGGTCGACTAGATGTGCCTAAACCCATGTGAGATCCACCTTGCGCGAGTTTTGGAATCTTCCTTCCAAGATCACCTAAGATTTTCGATCATTCCTCGTATCTAATTTACACGCTTTTTTGTTTTTGTTTTTTAAACTATTATTCCTTATCGATGAATAATTCTTACAAACACTTATATATATATATATATATATTATACTTTTCTTATTTATTATATAACTATACTGCGATTTAAAAAAACAAATAAAAGGAAAAAAAAACAACTTTATTGTACCTTGATAAAGGTGTATGTGTGTATATATATATATATATACATATATAAGCAATTAACTTATCGAAGTTATCTCGATTAGAACGTTAGAGATGCGTGTAAATAAGAAAAAAAAAGAAAAAAGAAAAAAAGAAAAGAAAAATAAAGAAGAAGATGAAGAAGATGAAGAAGAAGGAAACCTTCGAACCCAAGGAGGCCACGGCTATTTGGAAAAAAATCAAAGTTCTCGTTTAGCGTATAATAATCCCTCATAAATTAGATAGTCACACATGCCGTAACGTGTTTCGAAGGACAACGATCTGCCGATTAAATGCGATTAAACATGAATATCGAATAATGATTCATCGTATGATTAGCTCGGGGAAAACGATAAAGGTTAATGCCATCGGTGTTAATACTTTTCTACAAAGAACTATGATGAGACGAACGAAATGAAACGAGCATTCCGTTTATCGTTTGACAAAGACGAATAATGACAGTATTCAATAATCTACGACAATAATTAATCAATCCAATCGTTAGATATAAGATAGTCTCGTCGTACTCTAATATTAAATAATAAAAATCAATATATACGTTCATTCTGTTGTTTAAGCACGGAATTTTAGAAAATAAAAAGATCAGTGTTGCACAGAAAAATTTCATTTCTTTTTCAATATTGTACTAATCGTGGTAAGTTGCTTTATTTTTATTAATAAAACATACAAATATTAAGTTTTTTATAAAGTTAGGACTCAAATAGTCCTATTATGCACATTTACGCATCGAATTGCATACAATTTTTATCAATAAAGAAATAACATATATAAACAAATAATAATAATAATAATTTTAAGTTTGCTTTTTTTTATATATTATAGGATAGAAATCGGCGAATTTGGAAAATAAAATATTAAAATTTGTATATAAATTTCCGATACACACGAGTAACCCAACGTGATCGTTATTTCAAACGGCAGTTGAGGGAGAGCGGGAGGGAGGGGGGGAAAAAACAGGGAAAAAAAAGTGAAAACCAAAGAAAAGAAGTTACATTTATAAACGAGTCGATTCATTATTAATTTACGAGGTTATTCTTTACCCATGCCTAACCGTATAAATCCTTGAAATAAAAATCACGATAAGATAAAACATTATTGGTCATAATGATTTTAGTCGTTTACTTAGAAACATATATTGAGAAAAAACACATGGGAAATGATATATCTCATAGCTCACATAGATACTTCTCTCTCTCTCTCTCTCTCTCTCTCGTTCTCTTTCTCTCTCTCTCGCTCTCTCTCTCTCTCGTTCTCTCTCTCTCTCGTTCTCGTTCCCTAACTAAAGCTAATTATTGTTACCGAGAATAACATCTCGTTGTGACGTGTGGTTTAACACGACGTAGACTACGACGACTACGACTACGACGACGACAATGCGTTTCCTTTTCACGCGCGTTAAACTTTTTATTTCGTTGACGACGGAGAGGAGCTCGTTGAGCTCTAACGGCCTTGATGCCGATCATGGAATACCAAGAAAGATCATACTTTACCAAGAGAAAGAGAGAGAGAGAGGGAATAAGAGAAACACGTAGACTAGGAAGATGAGAGGGGGACAGGGGGGAGGACGTATATGTTTCCAGACGAGGAAACGAAAAGGTACCACGGTCGATCGATTTTCCGCTAATTAAACGCAAACTAACTCGAATCGTTATTAGTTTATGTAACTCTAAAAATATTCCTATGTATATTCATATATATTTTTTATCCTATTTTTATAATACAGGTAAGAATCCTATAACACGGTAAATAAGTTCCTAAAAAGTGCAGTGTTGTGTGAAACCGTGACTGTATATAACCCTGAATTTATTACTTCCTTCAAGTAATTTCATTTTGTAAATATGTTAAAGAAACATTTATGTTATTCAGTGTTGTAGAAAATACAGTTTCGTATAAAGGGTTTCATAATAAATAAACTGTGTTATATGAGATCCTGAATTCATTATTTTAAGATAATTTTATTTTGTAAATATGTTTAAAAAACATTTATGTTATACAGTACTGTAAAAATACAGTGTCGCATAACAATTTTCGCAAGTATGAACTTTATTATATGAGATTCTGAATTCATTATTTTAAGATAATTTCATTTTGTAAATATGTTTAAAAAACATTTATGTTATACAGTGCTGTAAAAGTACAGTTTCGTATAAAGTTTTTTGCCAGTATGAATTGTATTATATGAGATTCTGAATTCATTATTTTAAGATAATTTCATTTTGTAAATATGTTTAAAAAACATTTATGTTATACAGTGCTGTAAAAGTACAGTGTCGAATAAAAATTTTCGCAAGTATGAACTTTATTATATGAGATTCTGAATTCATTATTTTAAGATAATTTCATTTTGTAAATATGTTTAAAAAACATTTATGTTATACAGTGCTGTAAAAGTACAGTTTCGTATAAAGTTTTTCGCAAGTATGAACTTTATTATATGAGATTCTGAATTCATTATTTTAAGATAATTTCATTTTGTAAATATGTTTAAAAAACATTTATGTTATACAGTGCTGTAAAAGTACAGTGTCGCATAAAAATTTTCGCAAGTATGAACTTTATTATATGAGATTCTGAATTCATTATTTTAAGATAATTTCATTTTGTAAATATGTTTAAAAAACATTTATGTTATACAGTGCTGTAAAAGTACAGTGTCGCAAAAAAATTTTCGCAAGTATGAATTGTATTATTTGAGATCCTAAATTCACTATTTCCTTCGGGTAATTTAATTTTGTAAATATATGTTAAATAAACATTTATGTTATACAGTACTGTAAAAGTACAGTGTCGTATAAAGGGTTCCCTACAATTTATGAATCGTGTTATAACGAGACCACGTTGTAGGAGGGTTCCTCACAATTTATGAATCATGTCTTATAGCAAAACCTTGTTGTAGAAGGACTACCTGTATAACATTTTGCCAATGTTCATTATTTGAAGATCATTAAATTGTTCTTATCTTTTTATCTTATCTTATATCCACACCCTTTTTCCTCTCGTTTATTTTCTTTATATTCTATGGTCTTCCAATGGATACAGTAGATCGATTATGAGCAAAAAAAGAAAGAGAGAGAGAGAGAGAGAGGAAGATATACAGCGAGTAGTCAATATCGATTATGGCGTCGTCTTCTAACGGTACGTAACGGTTGGCAATCACCGGTTGTAAAACGTTTACTCGAAATAGCGTAGAAGCTTCGAGAATAACCAGGAAGGAAGAAAGGGATTTGCTAAGAAGAAGAAGAAGAAGAAGAAGAAGAAGAAGAAGTGGAAGAAGTGGAAGATAGAGAAACAAAAAAATAATAAAAAATCTAAGGAAAAGAGGAAGAATTTTTCCCTTCGGGCAAACTTAAAGTCTATTCTTAGCTCGCGAATAGTTTCTCGGTAATAGTCAGTCAAGTTTTATAGTCCAATAGAAACAGAAAAGAAACAAAAAAAAAGGGTTGTTTGCGTGAGGATTTCTAAGGGAGGAATATACAATTTCATGATTTTTATTTAATTATGGGAAATAATCTTGTAACCATATGAATAGTCGTCTATGGATAACCGTGACACCTATTTTATTCGACACCATAATATAAAAATATAAAAAATGAAGTTTTTCTTATTTACAGGGGGGGGACTCAAGTAGTCCCATCTCGTACATGTTTATGCATCAAAAAGGTAGGACACTTTAAATACTTAACCTACCACGGGCGGTGGTAATTGACCGCATCCGGTAATTCGCAAAAAATATGGTCATTTGTAAGAATCCTCTAATTTGTAAAAGAAGAAAAATAATTCACTTGAAACGCATCTAATTTGTATTATTTATTTATAGATAAAATAACAAGTATATTGTTAACTATCCGATTGGTCAAAATCCTTATTCTATGTTCAATTTAAAAAAAAAAACAAAATGGTACACACGAAGTGTCGATAGATTTAATATTAAATACCAGGCATACGTCAAATTGAATCTAAATCTCATAAAATATATCTGTTAATTTAAATAGAAATGAAATATTGTTAAAATCTAATTGGAGAAGAGAAGGGGTGTTGCCGATAGAAAAATTGGAAATTTTGGATTTAAAAATATGGAGGAAAAAGCTGAAACCCTCGAGAATACGCACCACACTACCCCCTTTTTTTTGGCATGGAAACGATTTGCGAGAAAGAAGAAAGATTCTATTTCGTCGCACGCGTTCATTCAATGTTTACATAATGACGTGACACGCGTGCGCAAACACGCTCGTGTAACTCGCGAATCGAGGGCGTATGCGTAAATTATGACACGTGCGTGCAAGTGTTGAGAGGACGAGACACCGCGAGGTGGTTTTATCTGTGTTATCTCTGACGATCAGATGAATCACACGTCGTCATCTTCGTCATCTTCGTCATTCTCGTCATTCATCGTCGTATCAACAAAAATAACACACGTCAAATTTACACATTTTTTGGAAATTTTTTTTTAAAGACACGTACCCCTAATATTTAAATAAATAAATAAATAATAACGGATGTAATATATCGTACAAATATTTATTTTATTTTCAAATATTAATTGATCAGAAAACTTTGTTTTGAGATACTTCCATTAAAAAAATATATGTGTATGTGTGTTTTCTTATTGATTTTTTTTCTCTTTTTTATTTAGGAACAAAATAATAATAATAATAATAATAATAATAATAATAATAATAATAAACGAACGAAAGTGTATGCATGGAGAGAAGAAAAGAAAATAATATCATTAATATTGATTTGAAAAAAACAAATACTAATTATATCTAAAGATATTATTCAATTCGTGACGAATTGAACGGAACTACGCCAAAGAAATAATTTCCGTAAAAAATATATAATGTGTGTGTGTGTGTTTTCTTGGAAAAAAATAAAAATAAATCAAATAATAATAATAACAATAATAATAAATGTATGCAAAAGTGTATGCATCGATCGAGTACAAAAAATATCGTTCTTATTAATTAAAAAAAAAAGAATACAAATGAAATCTATTTAAATTGAAACAAATACTATTCGTGATAAAGATCGCGAAATAATACGATATCAAAAGTTTAAACAAAGCAAAATGACGATAGAGCTTCCCTTTTTCGATAAATCGATTATAAAAATTAAATTAATAACAATTTTATATAATATAAATATAATAAATAATATTAAAAAAATTTTAATAATAAATATAAGAAAAATTTTCGATAATAAAAATTATAAAGTGTACGAAAAAAGATAAAGAAAAAGAAAAAGAAAAAAAAACAAAAACCCGTAGAAATAGATGAGAAGAGATATTAAACCGGACGCGAGTTCTAATAAATAATAAATAATAATAATAATAATAATAATAATAATAATACCAATAAAGAATATAAAATGAGATCTCGCTAGAATACGAGAAACGTATAAAGAAAAAATTCATAGGGAGACATGAAAATCTTCTAAGATAACTCATCTCGCTCGATCATTTTTATTTTTTAAAATATTTTTCTTTTTCCCTTTTATTTCTTTCTCATTCTTCTTCCTTCCTTTCTTTCTTTCTTTCTTTCCTTTCGACTATGATGATGTTGCGTGTCTTGATCTCTCGGTAGACGGCGTGGGCCGGAGAACGGAAAGAAGTTGAATCGGAGAACGCGTTGTAGGAGAAGAAAGAAGAGGAGAAAGAGGAGGAAGAACGAACAGGAGGTGATGGTGGTGGTGGTGGTGGCGATGGTGATGGTGGAGTAGGGGGAGAAGGGGGAGGTTGAAAAGGGTGGGGGAGGGAGAGTAAAAGACACGGAAACGTAGGAAGAAAGAAAGAGAGAGATGGATAGATAGACAGACAGACAGACAGAGAGAAGGGAAGAAGTGAGAAGAAGAAGAAGAAGAAAAAAAAGAGAGAGAGAGAGAGAGAGAAAAAAATAAGAGAGGGGCCCCTCCCTTGCGAAGGAGTATAGCAGAGGGGCCCCTGCGCTATCCTGGTGGCTGGTCGAGTGGGTAAATGGGTATATAAGCAAGGCCCGAACAATTCCATCTCGACACACGACCCAACCTTCATCCCGATCATCACGGTCCTTCGCAAACGAGCATAATCGCACGCGCGCGACGACCATTCGCGAGTATATCAGATCAGATCAAATCAAATTGTAACGAGAAGATAGAGAGAGAGAGAGCGAGAGAAAGTAGATAAAAGGAAGATATACAGTCGGATTCTATCAGTTTTTTTCTTTTCTTATCGCGGAGTTTCTAATAACGTCGAATCGAAGCCAAAGAAACAAAGAGGAAGAAGGAAGGAAGAAGGGCTGCCCGCGCCTCTTGTTCTGCTGCCATTGCCCAGACTGCTGCCATTCGACTTCCGTTTTCACGGAACGAGTTTTTTTGACAGTTAAGGAAGATATTAATTACGTGAGTACTGACGAAATTTAATCGATTTTCAATTTATATCTTTTTTACTTTGTTTCATATTTTGTATTTTCCGTTCTCTCTTTTTTTTTTCTCTTATTTTATTTTTGTTTGTTTGTTTGTTTTTCATATTCTTTTGCATATAATATATATATTTTTATTTTTTTTTCGAGTGATCGGTGTTTAATTTATTTTATCATCGAAGAAACAATAATCCCACACTCAAAGAATCTGTTTCCTTTCGATTCTAAAGACAATGAGAAAAAGAAAGGAAGAAAAATAAAGAGAGAGAGAGAGAGAAAATGAGAGATAGTCTGTGATTATAGTTGGGATCGTTAAACTTGCGAAAGAAATTTTGCAAGAGGACAAAATGAGAAAAAGAGAGAAAGAGAGAGAGAGAGAGAGAGAGAAGACTGGTGATTTCGCTAGTCATGCCCCTCTCTCTCTCACCGTTCTTCTTTTATACCGAAAGGATAAATAAAGAAAAAGAACCGCGAAGATGTCATTTTAATTTTACGCAAAAGATATAGCGAAATTTAGAGCTAGGTAAACGAAAAGGAAATGAGAGAGAGAGAGAGAGAGAGAGAAAGAGAGAGAGAGTGTAACAATTTTTTAAACAAAAATCATCGACCCGCGGGACACGTAATTTACGTCTGAATTCGCGTTGATGATGTCTTAACGGTTCTTTTGCGTCATTTTCTTATTCTTTTGCTCTTCAACATACACACACACACACTCTCTCTCTCTCTTTCTTCCTTATTCTCTTCCTTTTTTTTGATTTCAATTTTTGGATTCGTTTAACAACCGAATTTCCATAGAAAATCATTCACGTAATTAATTATTCCATACATTATTTCTAAATAATAATTTCCGATATTAAATTAATAAATAATAATACGCGCGCGTGAAAATATAATTATTTTCTTAGAATTCATTTTCGTAAAGATTTTTACGATCCCCCCTCCAACCCCCTCCTCTTCGCGACTATTCTACTTTTTCCCTAATTTCTAATTCATTTCTGTCCAACCATATAATCTCTCATTGTCAGTCAAAACGATTGATCCTAATTTACCATTTGCTCGTTCGTTCGTTCGAAAATTAGGCGCAAATTTGTAAAACGGACGGTAAAATAATATAAAGAATAAGAGGAACATTAACGTCATTGACGTTGGATCGCTTGATCCTCCTCCCCCTGGCCCCCCTAGCAAGCTAGCTAGCTAGCTAGCTAGCCCCCCATAGCCCCCCTAACCCCGCCACATTCTTCTTTTGTAAGAGCGCTACCATTATTACAACTCTGATGATCTTGATGAGGTAATGGGTGTCCATCATCTCTCTCTCACAGGCATTTCCTCTCTCCCTATCGAGTAGATGCGTGCTCGCCACGCATTTGTCCGATTCTATGATGAAAGAGAGAGAGAGAGAGAGAGAGAGAGAGAGAGAGAGAAAACAATCAACTCTTTTCCTTCCAAATCCAATGACTCGAATTCACTCGTCGAATATTTTTTTTATTTTTTCTTCCCCCTCTCCCTCCTCTACCCTCCCCCCACACCCCCACCCCCACCCCCTCTCCAAGACCACGACAACAACGACGAGGATCGTACGATCGTACGACCGATCATTTTAAAATCGAAATAAATGTTATTTGAATTAAAACGCGAATGAATAATATCTCGTTAGGTGTGTGAACTATCTAAAATATATTTAATATTATTTAATTAATATTAGAATATAATACACT
The DNA here is from genome assembly GCF_010416935.1 of Polistes fuscatus. Taxonomy (NCBI): domain Eukaryota; kingdom Metazoa; phylum Arthropoda; class Insecta; order Hymenoptera; family Vespidae; genus Polistes; species Polistes fuscatus. The sequence continues at coordinate 2,380,975 of NW_025113075.1, forward strand.
TATATATACGATATAAGGAAGAGTTGAAAAACAAATTGAAATTAAATATGATTGTCGTTGTTGTTGTTTGTTGTTGTTTGTTAATACTTTAATCGTGAAATTATTTAATTACAATACTTTTTTTTTAATAATTATTATCAGGTGATAATATGAATTCCACAGACCTTTCACAGAACCTTCTTATTCTTTTAAACTTTAATGGATTCGATAATAATAAATAAAGGTGTATGTAATGTTATAAAAAAACAAAAAGAAAGAAAGAAGAAAAAGAAGAAAAAGTAGAAAAGAAAAAAGTAATATCGCGTTTAATGGAGGATTTTCAACGGAATGTTTCATACAAGCTTGCTTGCTGCTTGCCTACCAGCCAGCTAGTCAGCCAGCCAGCCAGCCAGCCTTCGCGTTAACTCGCTAAAGCAGTTAACGGCAAGATTCGAATGAGAATAACGAGTTAAAAGTTCGATCTATCGACGAAGAAGTCGATTGCCTTCGTAAGAAACTTCATGATTGCGCTAACACAAACCACTATCGAGAAACACACAGAGACAACTAACCTATCGGCGTGGTTACGTATATGTTGCTTGCCAAACACGAAATCAAGCTAGTCGGGGTAAAAACTGGACGGACCGTTGTGTGTCCTTCCCGTTCCCGTTCCCCCTTCTTTCTATTTCTATTTCTATTTCCATCTTTCTCTCTCTCTTTTACCATCTCTCTTCTTACCCATACTACTACAACACTACCGTCGTGGTCGCGTTCTTTCCCTTTCTCGATTCTTTCCAAACGCGAACGTTTGTTACACGCATTCCATTTGATTTCAAACTTCGAAAGTGTATCTCTTTTTCATTTTTTCTTTTTTCTTTTTTTTCATCTCAACCGAACGAAAATTATCGCAAATGATTTCCTCCCACCTCTGCCCCCCCTTTTTCTTGTTGTCGTTGTAATATTTATTAAACATCGAGAAAAACCCATCAACGGAATATTTAATCGCTCGTGCGTGACACGAGGAAAAAGAAAGAGAAAGAAAAAGAGAGGAAGAGAAAGGTTTATGCCTTTGTCATAAAGTGATCGCGTGTTTAATGCTTTTCAATGGGAAATCAAGTAAAGGCATTTGCGTTCTCCGTTTTCACGCTCCCCAACATCAATCGTGTGTCCGTTTACGTCGTACAATATTGTTCAAAAATAAATGGTGAATCACATGAAAAAAGAAAAAAAAAAATAAATAAATAAAATTATTATAAATGCCGTGATAATAAAAAAATATCTCTCATGGCAATCGTAAATCTTCAAGGACATTTTCGAGAAAAATGAGCACCAGGCGTCCCCCCCCATTCTTTTTCTTCTTCTTCTTCCTTTCATAACGTCGCTTCCTTCCTCTACGAAAGCTTTCCCTGAATATTAAGAAGGTTTAAAGCATTAATTATTTACTAAGGGGGGGGCGAGGGGGCAAGGGGGGGACAACGAAACTAAAGTTAATAATATCTTTGTAAAATAATTGTGTCCGAAAAACTCGATACGTTTTTTTTTTTTTTTTCGATGAGAATAACAACAACAACAAAATTATGTCTATTTATGGTAGAATTGATTAATTCATTCATTCATTCATTCATTCATTTATTCGTTCATTCATTCGTTAGATGTTTCCCATGACGACCCATGGCAAAGATTTGATCCTTCAGAGACACGCGCCAAGTTGTGAAACGCGTGCACGAAAAGAAATACGCAGTTATATGTGCGTGTGTGAGTGTGAGAGAGAAAGAGAGAGAGAGAGAGAGGGAGAGAGAGTCATACGCGTAACAAGCGTGAGGGGCGTGCATCCTGTCATTAGTTCCATATAACGTGCTCGCCTTATTCAATGCATTCGGCTCAATGTCATCCGTCCCTCTTCTTCCTGCCGATTCTTGCACTAGCAACAAGCAACAGTAGCAGCAGCAGCAGCAGCAGCAGCTCAGATACTCAAACCTAACCTCACTTCTCCTCTCCCCTCCTCTTATCTTCTTTTATCTCTCATTCGTCATCAGCCCCCCCCTCCCTTTTCGTTCCATTCAAAATCAAACATAACTGTTACATATTAATTATTCCTTCTTGATTCTTCTCAACTGATTGATTAATTATTCATACCTATTCATACGTATTTATGTATGGAACAAGCAAGTAAACGTAATACATTAATAAATGTATTTGTATACGCGTACAACATAATATTTTACGTATTTACGAATAATTGATACACCTTAGTTAATATTAATAATATTCGTAAATTCGATTTGAATAATTTCGATCGATCAATCGATTTATTTCGTTCGTCTAATGTCTCGTACGGAGACAATTTCTCGGATAAATAAAAAGTTTGAATTGTCATTGAATAGATGATTAAAATATTGTAATTGTTTACGCGAATCTTATTTTTACGAGAGAAATATCATTTTTCTTCTAAATATTACTCGATAAATCGGAGAGAAGAGAGAGAGAGAGAGAGAAAGAGAGTGATTATTATTTGTACGCGTAAGAAAAATAAAAATAAAAACAAAAAGCATAATTACGAAGAGAGAATACACGTTTGCGTTTGGTTGCAGATCGACGACGATGATGAAGATCGTGTTAATATCGATGATATGCTTGCTGGGTGCAAGGGCTGCTCCCTTGGCGTCATTGACCGAACCAGCATCAGCTGCATCGGGACCATCGGCAGCTGTATCGGGACCATCAGATGTCGACGAAAATTCGGAAGCTGACGTACAATTTTCGGTCGAGGCTGCAACAGCGACTCTCAGAAGACGAAGGAACGCGGAGAATCCTCAACAAAGCCAATCCGCCCCCTCCTCCTCCCCTCCCTCGTCTCACGAAGCACCATTGGAACAAGCTGACGAAAAAAAGGAACTTCCTGCTGAAGAACATGCCGATGCACCACCGCAAGCGGTGCCGCAATCCTCCCAGCCAGAAGCTCAGCCGCAAGCTCAGCAGCAGCCACAAGAACAATCTGCCGAGGCTAAGAAGGAGGACGAAAGTCTCAAGGAAGCTGCATCCGAAGTAAAGGAAAACGTCCAAGCGACGTCGCAAGAGGATCACCCTCAAGCTGAACCAACCGAAGCGGCCGAGAAAAAGGTAAGTCCCAGTATAATCGGTTACCGTCATCGGAATTATTATACTCGTGTGTGTATTAACAACACAACGGCTATTACATTTCGACGTTGCGTCGTTTCAGGAACAAGCAGCAGCACCTGCCGAAGCAAAGGACGTTGCCCAATCCAGCGAGGAATCCCAAGAAAAAGTAGATCTAACGAAAAAGGAAGAACCAACTAAAAAAGAAAAGAAATACGAAGGACTTAGGAAAGTTGAAGAAACTTTGAAAAAGGACGAAGAAGCCGTGCTACCGGCTGCGGCGGCGGCGGCGGCGGCTACGTCTGAAGGTCAAGCACAAGAGGAAGCCGAAAAGAAGGTTGAAAATTCTAACGATGCCGACAATAAGAACGAGGAGGCATTGTTGAAAGAGGAAATAAAAGCCGAAGAAAAGCCAGACCGCGTGACTCGCGACGCCGAGGAAACTGCGGCGGCGCCAGTTGTTTTACTCGAGAAATCTCAGGTTAATAAAGAAGATGCTAGTAACGAAAATCAAGAGAAGAAGATTGATGATCATCAAGCCGAGGAAAATAAAAATAAGGAAGAATCGAAAAAGGCGGCGACTGGTGAAATCGAAAAACCAGTAGAAGAATCATCGGCCAGTGGTAGTTCATCGTTGGCAAGCGGTGGTAATCAAGATGAAGGTGCTGCTAAAGATGAGAACAAATCGAGCTTGTTACCGCAGGTCGAGAAAGAAGCTAAGAGCGCGGAACCCGAGGTAGCGGCAAAGGAAGATAAACATTTGGAAAGCGTTCCCGAGGCTGCTGGTTCAACGTTGCAACAAGAAACTAGCCAGATCAAGCGAGATGCTTCGGTTATTAACGAGGAATCGGCAAAATCAAAAGCAGCCGAGGAGGAATCACCCAAGGAAGAGATCAAATTGGAAACGGAAGCGGCAACCGTGGCGGTTACACCTGCAACAACCGGGGCTGCCGAATTAAAGGAATCTTCCTCCTCCGAGGAAGACAAATCCGTTGAAAAGGATGACGCTAAGAACAACAACAGCGAGGAGGACGACGACGATGACAAGAAATCATCCGAGGAAAAATCTTCGAAACCGGCGGAAGAATCTAAACCGGAATTGTTGCCAGAACCGGAGGAAGTCAAGGACGCGAAAGTAGATTCATCGGTCCAACCAAACGCTCTCTCCTCGTCCCCTTCGGTACAGGAAGACAATAGCTCCTCGCCGGTAATTCCTGCTGCTAGCAGTAACAACGACGCCAGCCAGAAAAGCGAGGAGAACAGCAGCCAAAGTAACAGCGAGGAGAAGACCGCCTCATAAAAGGATCCCACGCTCGTTTATTATACACGATCGGCAGGAAATTCACGAGACCCCCACCACCACCACCACCACCATCATTCCCGAAGGTAAATCTAGAGAAAGAAAGAGAGAGAGAGAGAGGAATAGTCGCCGAGAGTGAGAAAACGACGGAGAATAATATCGGAATCCGAGATATTAAACGACCATCGACAACAACAAAAATAATAATAACAACAACAACAACGACGACAAACTAGCTTAAAAAAAAAGAAAAAAAAGGAAAAAAAAGAAAAAAAAGAAAAAATGAGAAAGAAAAATAAAGAGAGTGTGTTGTACGAGCATCAAAATGCGGATGTGTGCGCGTGTGTGCATGTACGTATGTGTCAAGGCAAGGTAGAGGTAGTAGAGGTAGAGGTAAAAAGGTAGAGATAGAGATATAAAAAGGTAGAGGTAAATGATAGAGATAGTGGTAGAAATAGCAAGGTAAATTTAATGATAGAAATAAAAAGAAAGAGAAGAGGTAGGAAAGGAAGAGAACGAAAACGAAATAACCAACGCGTCCCCCGATCGCGACGATGATGTAATAATAATAATAATAATAGGGTGTGCATATATTATATTGCTGCTTTGACGCGCAACGATTCCGAATATCCCCCCGAGAAACGAATTTTCTTTAATCGAGGAAAAAATAAGAAAAAAATAGGAAAGAAAGGAGGAGGGAGGGAACGTTGGGAGATCACGCGAGACTCAACATTAGATTTTTTTTTTTCTGTTTTTGTTCGCGTGGTCGTCCTTATCTTCCTGAGGATCCGGTTCGGCGAATTTTCTTCCTCACCGAGCTGCACCCTCGTCGTTCGTCCTGATGTACAATTACAACCAACAACACGGCTCTTACTTCCGATGGATTGATTTATGGATGGAATTGGATGGATAGATGGATGGATGGATGGATGGTACAGGTGGACGAATCTCTTCTGCTCTCTTCTGACTTTACTTTTTCTTTTCTTTCTTTATACTATTCTTTTATTTCTTTTGTCGCTATTCTCATCCCAAAATTTCTACAATTATATATATACACATATTTATATATATATATATACATGTTTGTGTGTATATATATATATATATATATAGAGATATATATATGTATATCCTTTTATTTTGTTTTGAACGAACGTACACAGATCACACCTAACCAGACCCATTCCGATAGATTAGCGATTAGTTCTCGAGTCTGTCTTCTTAGAGTTTAACGCGTCTCATTCTTATTACTTTTATTATTTTATTATTATTATTACGTTCTAGTACCAGTTCCACAATTATTATTAATATTATTATTATTATTATTATTATTATTAATATTATTATTATTATTATTATTAATATTATTAAGTTTATTATTATTATTATTATTATTTTTATTTTTATTATTATTATTATTATTATTATTATTATTTTATTTTATTTTATTATTACGATTTAGTACGAGTTCCATAATTAATAATAATATTATTATTTGTATTATTGCTGTCATCATCGTTATAATAATAATAATTATTATTATTACTGTCATCTTCAACGTAAGATTTGGCGTTACTGATACCAATCCTCTGTAAAAGATAAAACGAACAAAAAAAATGGAAAGAAGAAAAAAAGATAATCAAGTTAAATAATACTTACCCACCTCTATACACAATATTGTTCTCATCTTACATGATAGCTAAAGTAAATAGGAGAAATCATGGTACTTTTTAAAGATTTATCTAACACTTAGATACTAATATCTCAAGTTACGATCGATTAATCGAAGATCGAATGAAAAGAAAGGCCCAGCTTGTTCTTTCAAAGACAACCATAACCACTACCATCACCATCACCATACCACCACCACCCACCCACCCACCTTCCTACAAAGAATTCCTTTGCGCAATACAAGAACACGTTATAGTCCGCGACATTTATTCGTGATATGCGTTAAAACTTCGTTACTCATCCCGAAGGCCGAGTAAAAACTCGATGGCGTATAGGTAAATGCATTCGAGTAAACACAGTTGAATTCTATAAGGTCGTTGTACTCGACAAAATGTCAAGGCGCGAAAGGTTTTGCAATCTATCGCAAGATTCTTCGATCTATCAATGAATTAAACGAGCATAGCTAAACGGAATGAATTATAGCATATTTAAGTATGTCTTCTTAACGCAAATGACTGATTCTTATTCATTTGCAGTTTTGTTTTTTGAAGTTTACTCCTTAAGAATATATTTTCATATAAGCCGCCCGGTATGAAAAAAAATATGAAGAGTAATATTTAGCGATCGAATGACCTCATTACGTTTTTTCTGCGCAATCTATCGTGCGTATCTTTCACTTTTTTGTAATGTGTGTGTATAACTTGTATACTTGTGTGCTGCCGACGTACACGGGGTATGCTGCGAGAAGCTGTGCATGTGTCGAGGTTTTTAGAATTATTAATAGACGATTTCTTTTTAAGTATCATCAAGTAAATGTTATTCTTTATTTGTCATATAATAGAAGTTAATGCGAAGTCTGTTATTAAACAGTTACCGTATATAAAGAAAGTTCGTATGTTTTACGTAAAGATTCCTTAACGATTAAATTATATTTTTTCTTAAAAATATATTTTACATACTTAAACTTTAACATTTCACTTAAATATGAATGTCTATGAAGACGATTATTTAATTCAAACAGTGAGTAAGTAAGCTATTCGAGTGAGCCACTATAGTGGCCATGGACCTGGAAAAAATAATCGCAAAAGCCACTTTAGTGGCAGGCCGGCTAAGGCCCATATCGGTAATTGCAGTGCTCTACCTTTATCTTGTCGACCGTCGGTAATAAAACTTCAAAATTTTTTTTACTCTACGTCGATGAAACTTTGTATTCAGATTACTGACGGTCCATATTATTAAACTACAAACTGCCATTAAAATCGGACGATGTTTAAAAAATAGAAATCTACTATTACCGTCGGTAATAAAACTTCAAAATTTTTTTTACTCTACGTCGATGAAACTTTGTATTCAGATTACTGACGGTCCATATTATTAAACTACAAACTGCCATTAAAATCGGACGATATTTAAAAAATAGAAATTTACTATTACCGACGGCCGATGTTTACCGTTACCGACGGTCGACAAGATAAAGGTAGAGCACTGCAATTACCGATATCGCCCTTAGCCAGCCTGCCACTAAAGTGGCTTTTGCGATTATTTTTTCCAAGTCCATGGCCACTATAGTGGCTCATTCGAGTAGCTTACTTTTTCACCGCTTGAATTAAATAATCGTCTTCATAGTCATTCATATTTAAGTGAAATAATAAAGTTTAAGTATACGTACAATATATTTTTAAGAATAATTATAATTTAATCATTAAGGAATCTTTACGTAAAACATACGAACTATTTTTTATATACGGCTGATAATTTTTTTTTTCTTTCTCTTTTTCTTTTTTCTTTTCCTTTTCTTTCTTCTTTTTCTTTTTCTTTTCTTTTCTTCCTAATATCAAGGAGAAAACGCACGTTGTTTTTTGAAACGTTGCAAATCTTTAGAGGATCTTACTCGATCGTAAATGAGAAGAAAACAAGATATCTTATAAATGATAATCAATGTAAATATTTTTCTTAAAATGCTTTTTTTTCCATTTGTGCATTAGATATTCCGAAGAAATTTGCCCCACCCCTGGATATTTTTTAATTTATACAAGAATTGTATTTGAAGGAAAAGAAAACGAAGAAAATTATGACAAAAAATTAGTTTTACTTGCAATTAAAAAAAAAATCGATAATGCGAATAAGTTCGACTCATTGTCAATTTAAAAAGACATGTTCACGTTTCTATTTGAAATATTTGCAAGATCCCCGTCATAGTATTTCTTTAATCGTTCCTATTTTTTGGCATTCAAAAAGCACAATATATTTTTATTTTATAAATAAATTCATGTAAAATACGATAAACGTTTTCATCTTAACCGCGTTGTCGAATAAAATAATTTAAAAAAAAATAAAAAGGAAGAAAAAAAAATTCAACGATATTATGACCCCGACGTGATTTGAACACGCAACCTTCTGATCTGGAGTCAGACGCGCTACCGTTGCGCCACGGAGTCTCTTGGTCGACGAACGCTTTTAAACCAGTTATATATAATCGAAATAATTTTTAATTTAAACGTAACTCCGCGTTACTTGGAAATAATTTTCAATTGTAAACATAAATATCGAAAAATATATTTTTTTTTTACATACCCGATTAGTGAGTAGAAAGCACATTAAAACACCGAGAGACCACCAATCAACCTCTTGTCCATAAGGTTGCCTTTTAAAAATTTCTGGAGCTGAAATTCATTCAAAGTAAAGATGTAAGAGAGGAGAGATTTGAATTTTAAATAATTACAATACATGTGTAAAATATATATAGATATATAACGAATTACCCATATATTCGGGAGTCCCACAAAAAGTATTCGTCCTTTGTGTACGATTTAACCACTTGGATAAACCAAAATCTATAATCACAGCATGCCCTTCTTCATCCAATAAAATATTAGTTGCTTTCAGATCTCTGTGCACTACTCCAGCATTATGTAAAAAATCTTGAAATATATTATATATACTTATTATTATTTGATGACACACTATTAAATGATCTGAATATGTATTTTATGTTAGATTCTTACCGATAGCTAAAGCAACTTCAGCAACATATATTCTAACTACTTCTTCAGGCAAACATCCATACTTCTCTACTAATGAGAATAATTCTCCACCGCTAATGTAATCTGTTACTGCGAAATGTAAATAATATAATAAAATGTAATGACACACAAAAAATCTTTTCTATACATCTTATAATACTTACATATGTATAAGGTTTTTCTACTTTGCCATCTATGAGTTGAATTTACTATAAAGGGATGATGCCCGACCATTCTTTGAATAGCAACCTGTAAAAGATACATTTACAATGATACTATAGTATAATATGTATTTATAAATAATATATGTATATATATATATACCTCTTGTTTTGCCTGAGCAATGGCATTCTCGGTGACAATTTGAGCTTTGGCGATAACTTTCAAAGCAAAAACTTGTTTAGTTTCCCGATTCTGAACTTTATAAACTCTTCCATATGCACCTTTAGCAATGAGAGCGAGGAAGCTGTATTCTGCATTTAAAGTCATTTTTCTGACTTTAAATTCTGGAAGAAATATTGCTTCGGACCTAGGTATTGGCCATATCGTCTTAGAAGAACTAAGAGAACCATGGACTAGGCTTTTGTTGAAAATGTTAAATAGGATATATTTTGTATATTAATTAACAATAAATACTTGTCAAAAATAAACCTTTAAAAGTTAATTACCTTCTACAGGAAGAACGAGAGTACGATTTGGTTTCTACGTGAGAAGATCTCGTTGATCCAGCACAACTCCCACCAATGATATCGATAAGACTATACTGTAAAGGCATATATTGATTAACAAATTTAATATAACTGTCTAATGAAACACATTATTATTTTATTATATATTTAATATTATTGAATAAATTAAACAATTATTCTTCATTAAAAAGTTAGAATAGTTATCGTAGATACCTGACTAGCATATTTTTGATGATCATAGTATTTTTTCTTTACGTTCGAATTGCCCATCCAGTTGAAAAGTAGTAAACAACTGTCAAATTTAATGCACAAACGATAAGGAAGAAAATAATCTGATCATTTTATTGCACATCATTGAAATTCTTATTTTTAAACATTTATCTATGTATCACAGATAGATAAAATGAATATTCATTAATTATTCACTGAAAATGAAAACCTTACAATTAGAAATATTGTAATAAAAAATTGAAATAATTGTTTCATCACGATCTGGCTTGATTCATTATTACAAAATGATAAATATCTATACATACATATGTAGATATATGTATATAGGAGTAAGATTTGTTATTAAACTAACCAATAAAATAACCATTATTCTTATTCGATAACCAAAAATACATAAAATTGTAAAATAAAAAAGATATCAAGCTGCAAATATGATACAATAATCAATATATGTAAATATGTATATCTGACAATTAATTACATGCTCGGTGTATAACCTCCAAAGAATAAAGAATACAAAATATATATCTTATATATAACTTTATTGATAAAACAGTATTTCGAATGAAAAAGTACAACTAAAATTATTTCTTGTCGTTGTCATTAGAATAATCAATGTTTTATAAAAACTTTAATTACAATATCACGTGGTAAAATTTGTAAGATTACATCTGACATAAAATGCCATACATCAAGAGATTATGTTAATAAAATTTAAACAAAAACACACAAATCCAAGAGCGAGATCTATAGGTCGATAATACAGTTCGCATCACTATCGATACCATCAGAGCATTAATACAATATTTAGCCTTCAGAGTGCGCTTCGACAACGTAGATCGATCAATCGCTAGGAATTACGTCAGTACGTAGCAGAAGAGAAGTGCAAGTGCATTCATTCAGTCATGGCTTTAGCAAAATTCCATTCTCGTATATTTACGAGACAGTTCGCAAGTGTAGCAGAAAAGTCTGGAAAAGGTAAATCAATTAAAATCATTTAAATTTGATTCAATAAACAATATACAATAAACAATATTTGTTACTAAATGTTGCTTTTCTTCCCAATGTAACATCATATTTACAATTATTTTGTCAAATATATTGTTTTTTGTCTACACATTTCATTGTTTTAGTATTAGATATTATAAATTGAAATCTAAATTTATATATTTATCATATATTTATATATGTATATATATATATACATATAGATACACACATAGAGAGAGAAAATAATAGAAAAATTCTTACTTACATTGCCGATCATATGTATTACATAATAATAAATATTTCCAGATCCTGCAGCTTTGTGGAGGAATTTATACTTGTTCGTTGGGATTCCTGCTACTTTGTTAGGTTTGTTGAATTGTTATCTAACCGAGCAAGAGCATGGCGAAAGACCAGAATTTATTCCTTATGAACATTTAAGAATAAGGCACAAGGTATATATTTCAACGTATTCGCACAACATTGATCATTTTCTACCTTTATTTCATATCATTGATTTATTATTTAGCGATTTCCTTGGGGAGATGGACAACGATCTTTATTTCATAATCCGCATACCAATCCTTTACCAACAGGCTATGAAGATGAGTAAGCAAATGTAATAGAGTTTACTAGTACTATAAAAATTTAGTTTCTTCATCGAAACGTTATATCTATCATAGAAAAAAGAGTTTCAATAAATTTATGAATTTCTCTCTTATTGACTTATTTTTAATTATGATTTCAAATACCTAAAAGATAATAAGAATCAAAAAGGATTAATAAAATTTGTTATCAAAGTTTAATTAAAACTTTGGTTTAAAGTTATACAAATATGTTAAAAAACATATTTTTTTATTTATTAACAAAGATAAAAAAATATAATGCAAATAAAAATAAATTCTTAATAATAACACAAGAATCTTTGTATCAATCTATATAGAAAACAATTTGTATATATTAGTCCACTGACTGTTTCTAAGTATTGCTTTTATCTTTAACAAAATTATGTTAGATAGTTTACTGACAATAAGTACTGATCAAAATAATATTGTTTCTATGCAAAATAAAAATAAAAAATAATACAAAGATATACAAAAGTAATAATATTCATTGCTATTCGCTTATATATAATTAAAACTATTAAGAATTTTAAATTACCAAGGCATTAAACTTTTTCTTTGGATTCTTTTGAACAATGAGGTGTACAATATTTGTAATGTTTTTCTACCCAATACGATGCTGCGCATTCTTTGGAACAATAATGAGCATCTAAACAAACTTCGCAGACAACTGTACTTATCTTAGGACAATTTAAACAAATAATATTTTCTGGTAACTGAATTTTTATTTGAATTTCATTCTGTTGAATATCGTTGCCGGTAGACAATTGGGTGTCATTCGAAAAGCAAGTTGAAACTTCTTCTATTTCATTGAATACATTCTGAGATATGGTTCGTACATCTAATATATGTGGTGCAGGCATAATTGTAACACTTTCCCTTGAATCACATCGCTTACAATCAATATTATCTTCAGTTTTCTCTTCAAGCAATGAAACTTCTTTCATATGTATTGGAACAGTTTGGGCGCTTTCTTCTTGATTCGTCTTATCTTTATTGTTGAAAGTAGAAGTTATGAAATTAACGTTAATTTCATTTTCAGTTTTATCTCCTAAACTTGTAGAAGGTTCTTCTACATTTGTAGGTTTTTTATGTTTTTTTCTAACTGAAGCTAATTTATTCAAATTTGTGGTATTGCTTAGGTCAACAAGTAATGAATTTGTATTATTTTGCAAAATATCTGATGACGTGGTGCTATCAATAAGTTGTTGTGCAGAACGTATTAATTTACGCGATTCAATTCGTTTTTTTTGTTTTATATTATCTACTTTCTTTGTCTGTTTATGTTGTGTCGTTCCTGCTTCTGATTCTAAATTTTTAAGTGGTGCAGTATTTAGACTTGTTATATTTTGATTCATAATATTCATTGCATTTAATTGGTTTTGACACTCCTTTTCTTGCAAATTCAGTTGCCATTCTTTCCTCTGTTTTTCTATTATTGCTGTTTTTTGTAAATACTTTCCTTGTTTACTTTTAAGTATTAAGGATTCATTCTTTTGTGATTTATACACAATAAAATTGCACATTTTGTCCCTCCACGTTTTTTGAAATACTTCTAAGGTGCAAGAGTATTTACCGTAACTATTATATGTCATACAATTAATCAAATTTTCTTCGAAACAAAATGTTATTTGATCCCATATTTGGAGTAATAAATCATATAAATTTGGATACATTATTTGAGGACAATTTTGTGAATTATTAAAATGCGAGGTCGGTAATTGTTTAGAAAGCGTTGTAGTAGGTAATGAAGTTTTTTGTACATTTTGGAAACTTAGTCTTTGTGGCATGTTACATAAAAAAGTGAATCGATGTTGTGTTTGTTGTTGTGCTTGTTGCTTTTGTTGAGTAGAAGACAAATCAGATGCACTTCTTGCATTATCGATTCTTTGTGGTTTGTTAATTGATTTGCATGCTATTTGTGGCAATACACGTTGATCATAATGTGGCATAGATACATTGTTAATTCTATTATCTTGTAATACTTGCATATTATTATTTAGCATTAACATAGGGTAAAGCACTGATGTATTAGATTTTAATGTTGATGAATTATTAAGATTGCTTTCACTATTTTGGTTTGGAGCAATAGAATTATTCGCATGTTTCTTTGGTAAATTATTTAATTGAACTTGCGTCTCTAGCAGATTCTGTAAATTTGGAAAGAATTGTATCACTGAGGTTGTAGACATATTATTAGAATTTGTTACATTAGAAACAGGTGCAATAGAAGTAGGTTTAAATGCATTGTCAGAGGTAGACATAATGTTACTTGAGATAGATATAAGTGCATCACTAGAGCTAGGTTTATATGTTTTATTAAGTGATTTATCATGTACTGCTATATATTGAACAATTTCTGTTAAGGATATGGGTTCACATTCAGGTAATAATGAATTATCATTAATTTCAGATACTACATATTTTATAATTTCATGTAAATTAGTTAATTGCAATTCATTTCCTAAATTATATAATTCATCAAGAAGTACAAAAGAATGGGAATTTAATCGCATATCATTAACATACTTGTCTATAGCAAACAGATCTTGAGAACTATTTAAAAAGTTTTTTGATATTGTGCGTAAACCTATTATACGTCTATATATAGACAGTAAATAAGAATTTAAGTTATGTGGCTTATTATTTAATTCGCTTTTCTTAGTTAATTGCTCAATACCAGTCTTAGATATCACATTATTATCGTTTATAGGCACTGTTGTTTCATCTAGTGTAACATTAGTTTCGGTTATGGATGTTGGTGGAGGCGTATTTACAGGAGAAGGACACCATCTAGAGCCTAATTCTGCACTAGAAAGAACCCTTATTTTATTCCATTTTCTTAATTCTGGTAGTACAACATTACAAGAGGGTTCAAGTGAAGTATCTTGTAAATCATTTGTATTCAATGAAGTCTCATTAATTATTTTATTCTCGTCTAACGTGCTGCACGTATCGTTATTTTCCATCAAAATAGCAACTGGTGATTTTGGATTGATATTTATTGATTCCTCTGCAACTATTTCTTTATATTTATTTGTAGGATTATCAGAGCTTAATAGATTCTCCATACTGGTAATATCGTTGATGCAAATGACTTCATCAGTTACTGTATTCTGATTTGTATGTGTTTCCAAATTCTCTTGAATACTAATAGTATTTCCACTAGATTCTATTCTACAATTTTGACTGATATTTATTTGTAAAAGTTTATTTAAATCTTCATTTACATTTTGTTTAAATTCTTTCGTTGTATCATTATTTATGACGTTTTCCTCATAGTTCTTAAGATCGCTTAAAATATTAGCAGCACGATTTTCAACGTAAGGCTCTACTTTAATTACTCCTTCCACATCATTATCATTGATATTTTTTCCACAAGATTCTATCAACTTAATATTCGTAATTGTTTTACTATTTTCTTTTTTCTTTTGTGCATCAATAGATGTATCAGCTTTTGAAATTGGTTCGGAAGTTTCAGAATGATTTTCAGTATTTTGAGACTTTTTAAATACGTTCTTTCCAATAACATCTACACTTATTAAAGAATATAAAATTGAAGTTTTGGTATTTAAAAAATTAACAGAATCATTATCTAAATTATTATTATTATTATCATCATCTTTAGTATTATTGTCATTATTGTTATTACCATCTTTATCATCATCATCATCATCATCATCATCATCATTATTATTATTATTGCTATTGCTATTATTATTATTATTATAACTATTATTATCATTATCATTATCATTATCATTATTTTTACTATAATAATAATTATAATTATTATTATTACTCTTTTTACTTATTTTTATTTCACTAGCATAATCAGGTAATACTATAATATTTGTATCATTCTCAGATCCATTAGAAGAGCTGACATCAATAGAATCTGTATCTGTTCTTACATTAATAGATTCTTTTATATACTTTTGTGTTATGCTATCTTTCTTTTCGATTACTGGTAGATTAATGATGTTATCTAGTTTACTATTATCACGAAGCATAGAAAAGTTGAAAATAGTTTCATCTCCAGAAGACTCAGCGTCTACAACTTTTATGTCTTCATCACAGATAGTTTGTTCAATAATTGGTTTTTTGAATTTAACATTAGTATCATTTAATGACGAAGTGTCATGGTGCATTACTCGAATACTTGAAATCTCAGGAGTTTTTCTACAGGATATATCGTCATTACTTGCTGTTAAATCCAACGTTGTATCTTGTATTTTAGAAAGATTCAATGTCTTATCATTAAATTGTGAACGAGAAGATTCTTCAGATAGTTTTTCTTTCTTTTTTCTTAAGGAAATATTTATAAGAAATTCTTCTTCCTCTTCCTCGCTCATTGGAGAACATGGACCAAAAATCTGACGAAATTTATGCTGGATCTTTCTTCTTTTTTTCTTATATATATTTGTACAGCTTTTATTAAAAATACTATCGCAATTCTTATGAATTTTGTCAATAAAAATATCCCTATATTGTTTATATTCTTCATATATGTATTTTTTTATTTCCTTCTGAATTACATCTTTAGTTACAATTACATCATTTTCTTGTTCGTTATTTGAAACAGTGGAGTCTGCTTCCACGGTTTCAGATTTAGAATCAATACTTTGATTATCGTGATATTTGTCGTCTTTGTGCAACAATTCATTGGAAGCTCTTGAAATAGATGTTAATTTTTTCCTATCCATTTTAGCAGACATAGTATTACTACTAACGGAGATTTCGTCGTTTGAATTTTTTTTTCTCAATACTTCTTTACTGCTCAATGTATTATACGATTTTTTATAATCGGATTTAAGGTGATGTCGTTTCATTTTTTTTTTATCTATAGATTCTTTTCTCCCATTATTATCATGTTTAGATGCATTATTGCTAATGTTACGTTGATTATTAACTAAATGTACTTTATTTCGTTGAGATTTGGATACTATTTCTAATGAATTATTATCCATGTCTAAATTTTTCTTTCTTAGGTCAGAACATTTGTCCTGATTTTCTGAATAATCGAAATCTTTTTTATTCTTACCATCATTTTGCTTAGATTTATCACCATCTAACAACAGCATATATTTGTTGCAATCGTCAAAAATTTCTTTGTTATTTTCGGTATTGAAATTGCGCATTGTTTCCCTTGATCTAAAAAACAAAATAGATATTTTAAATAAAAAATAAATAAATAAATTATACATCATTGACAATTTTTGAAATTAACAGAAGAAAGATCACACACAACACATGTGCACGCGGTTAATTACTTATACATGTATACATATTTATGTATTTAAAAAAATATTATGCCTTATTTGCTTTCGTATTTTACCCCATATTTTTTTTACTTATCTTTCCTCGTCCATTCTATCATCAGATGTTTCGATTATGCATCAACATAAACTACCAAAAAAATTCGTTTCTTCGTATTTCCTTTTGTATTATTCGAGAATAGAATTCAAATAATATTTATATCTAATCGATGCGTTAGAAAAATTTAGAAAATACGAGCTATATTCAGTCGTTCAAAAAATAATAATGATTTTCATCAAAGAGGTAACACGAAAAATGAAATAATATCACGCGGAGGTAAAATATTATATAATATCCGTTACACAAGAGAAAAATAAAGATTAAGCATTGACCGATTTTTTCTTTTTTTTTATATCTAAAGTTTTGAACCGAATGTTGGGGCTTAGGAAGGAAAACTTAAAAGGAAACCTGAAACCTATGTTGTTGTCTCACTTTTATTTTTTCTTTCTTCAGTATTCTTCCGACCCTACCATAAAAATAGAAGAAGGATACAAAAGGTATAAGGATATTGTGTACACAAGGAAATTTTCTAAGAAAAATTCTTTTCTTTTTTATTCCTATATATATATATGTAGATTTAGTATACTATCTATATATACTATTACTACTATATATATAAGAGAAAATGATAATATATATTTATTAATAGTATTATTTATTAATAATATATATACTATTATATATATAATAGTAATATAAATATAATATGTAATAATGTATATATATGTAGAAACAAGATGAACAAATTTATGCAAAATCTATAAATAAAAATTTATCTATATGTTAAAATATAAAAAAAATTTAGGTAGAAAACTTGTTTCGACCTATCATAAATTTCGAAAAAAAGAAATTATTCTTAGAGCAAATATTTTCAAAGATAAAATGAAAAAGAAAATGTACGATAGCGGGAGAAAAGAAATCTGATATTTAAATAGGAGACTAAGCAAATATACACACACACACAGACACAGACAGACACACATATGCAACACTTGGTTATGATCAGGTTTTCTTTCTAGAACTTATATTATCTAACCCTCTTCTTCACAAACGAATCTAATACATAGGGGGGAGATTCATTATCAAGCAGATTGTAAGCGAATTCTTATCAAACTTCCTTTGTATACATTTATAATATTTAATTACGTAGCACGTAGTAGATTCTTTTTTCCGAATCTCATATTAAATTATTCTATTAAATGATGATATAAAAAATAAAATTTATAGTAAATTCTAAATATAGTCTATTATATAGTCTATTATATAGTCTATTTATAATAAATTTTATATATAGTCTGGATCTTTTTTCTGTCATCTTATATTAATATATACTATGTGTGTATAAATATATATATATTTATATTATATTGTACTTACATATTTCATTTTATTGAAAGTGATGTGCAATTAAATGAAATAAAAATAATATTTATAGTAAATTCATCAGTTTTAGATGTAGTCTGGATCTTTTCCTTGTTGTCTTATACTAATATATATCATGTATGAATATATATGTCCTATGTATATATATGTATTATATGGTACTTACAATGGATTAATAACAACGTACGCCTGGTTTATCAATTGCAAGAGAGCTTTCCGTACATTTCTTCTTGATAGATTCAATTTTTCTAAATCACGTTTTAGCTGCAACAAATATCACCAAATAATCCTGATCAGATTTTATTTAATTTTGTTCTTTTTTCTTTTGCGGGTTGCATTACAAGAGATAAATTTACAAATCTTAGGAAAGAAGAAAGAACTTGCTTTCTTTTTTATTTATTGACACTTTTTTTAATATCAGATTAAACATGATATTTATTAAACTTACTCATATATTATATGATGTAATCAGATGCGAACTTTATATGGATTATAGCAAGTATCAATAATAAAAAGATTAGTTTAGCTACAATTTAGGCTAGATAAATTACGAATAAAAATTAAACATTTTTAATCATGTATAATTAATATAATCCCAATATCGAAAATATGAGATATAAAGCAAATGATATATTATAAATCTAATTAAATCTTCATAAATAATAATCTATATACCTTCAATTTCCTTTTACTAAACATTGAAGTATCGTAGAAGTCGCGATAACCTTTCGATCTTTTTCTTTCTTTGAACTAATATAATTATTACGTGTTAGGCAATTTCAGAAATACAACTTTCACATCCGTTAAAACAAAAAAAATGACTATTTCAAAAAAAAAAGAAAAACACAAACTGTAACAATGGTTTTAACACGAAGATAAGAAATAAAACAAAAACACAACACGACACCAAACATGACACAACACGATCACACATTTGTTATTTCGTGAAAGAACTTGGTCCTTGGTTGAATTTAATATTATCCAATATTATTCTGTGCTTGGCAAATGAAAAACTAAGATAGAGGTTAGAATGGGCTAAAGGACGACAAGGGCAAAAAAAAAAAAACACGACTCACCTTCAGAAGAAACTCTCGTCGACGAGGACCGGCTTTTACAAGCCAATATTTTAATTTAAAATTATTAAATTTATCTCTATTCATCGTATTCTTAAACAAATACGATATTGTATAAATCGAAATCTAAATAAGAAATACGTTTATATTCGATCGAAATATTTTAAGATCGTTGTGCATCGTCGAGAGGTACCAATAGTATTAAAACAATAATAAACTGCACTAATTTTCCAAAGAAAAACGTAAAGAATGATACTAATAACAAATAATAATGTTCGTTTATTCGTATAATTTAAACGAATATTATAGAACAATAACTTTTTTGATATAAAAACTGTTAATAATAATAATAATGTCAAATAAAAGAAGGAAGAAAGGAAATATCAACCATATAATATTAGCGTCAGGACGATATTCACCGATCCTACTCTCACTAAAACGTTTTTTGAAATGCATTTATATTCCGTTTCCTGCGTGAAGCGCTTTTACAGAATTTGTCGGAACTAATAAAGAGTCTCAACATATAACCGGTCCATTGTGTTGATTTTCTATAAGTCTTTCTTCAAGGACTTGTACTGTTTACTTTTTTTTTTTCACAGGAGGGAAAAAAAGGGCCAAGGAAAAAAAAGAAAGAAAGAAACAAATTATTCTTAAGGACAAGATGAAATGAATTTCAAAATAGAATCTCAACTAAATGAAAGGGAACTCTTACTCGCGTTTAATTTATACTCATCAAATAATAATCCTTCTTCCACTATCTAATTCGTCTTCTTTTTTCTTTCTGCTTATCCAGTTTCGTGTTCCATTACTTGGTATTTTGATACTTGCTTGACCTTAACTCGTGGGGGTATATTATTTCGTCGATCTATGTGTAATTTGAAATCTACCGATGGTAATACGTTCGTAAATCATTTGACGCTTTCTCAAACGGTCAAATAAATACTCGACTATTAAGTGGAACCCTCTTTCGTTCATTCGAAAAGTGTTCTCTCTTTTTTTTCCCTTTCTTTTTTTATCATCAAAGAGAGAATAAGACAATTTGTGTATGGAGAAAAAAAAAACAAAATGCATTTCCTCACATAAATTAGTCGAAAAATTCTGTCTCATGGACGGCAGGAAAACTAGATGCTTATTTCCATTTACTTTCCCGTGCGTTGTTTACATTATACCTGTAAAAAGAAACCTTTTCTTAAAAATATTGAAATTTAATATTGTAATATCTATGTTACTGTGAAAGATCGAAATTGGAGAATGTCAAGATTGTCGCTTGGTATATGTCCGAAATATTAATGTACTAGAATAAATAATAATAATAATTTATATTACTATTATTCTTAATGGATCATTTAAAATTATTCGATGATTTACATATGATAGGTTTGGACGATCTAGTCGCGTTATTTTTCCACAAATTTCTTTTGGCTTTGATTTGAATGGTTTTCTAAAGAAATAATTTATTAGATCAACGAATTATTCGATCAATAGCAGCATCGAATATTAACGTAATTTTGCTTACGTTTCCGAGGAACCGATCAAATTTAATTAGAGGACGAGATCTTTTTTAATGGAAGTCCTGTAAACAGAATCCTTTCTTGTAATACTATATGCATTAGGATCGTGGGTTAAAATCGAGCTTTCGCCATTTTATGTGGAAAACGATGGAGTAATTGTATTATTTAAACGTTTCCCGAGATCAGATTCCTTTTCGTCCCTATTTTTATTTTAAAAGATTAAGAACAACAAATTCATGATATTTCTATGACATCTTTTCTATATGCAACATTGGTGGTTAACATATTAATATTTAAATATATACAAAGTATTATCATACTTACGTATCTAAGATGGTATATCGACCAAGATCTATCGAAGCCCAAAGAATAATGGTGAAAATTATCGTAAATATTGCAAACGATAATAACCATTGTATTTTATTTGTTTTCATATCACGATTTTTCGATCAATTATTTATACATCTAACGCGTAAACATATTTCACTTTCGATTAATCGATACAATAATATTTGAATTACGTTTCGTATTATTTGTATTAAATAACTTATATTTATTTTACAAGGCATACAAATGAGTTGCGTATGTAACAATGTAAAAAGAAAAACATGACTAAACAAGAATAGTATCTTCTCATGTATATTTATAAAAGCATTAAATTCATACGTAATTAAATTTGTTTATCGATAAATGATATCGACAATATTATCGATAATTGACAAATATTTACGAATACGAATGACAGATGTCACTAGTTGAGAAAGTACGCACGAGTCATCTATCGTTGGACAAGGAAACTAAGAAATTCATTTAGCGACGCGTTTCTCAGGATCTTAAATATTGTTCTTTTAATAAATTGCATATCTGTTTATTTGATATTAGATAAAGTGATAAAAAAAAAATATTATCGGTAATTGCGTACAATTGAAAATAAATATTTTACTAATTTTATCAAGTGCATATGTATCGGTGTGATATAGAAAAGTGCAAAGGGAATATAACCTCAATTTGTAATTAGATGAAATTTGAGAAAGATGCAAGTTGATATTTTTCATTATGCATGAATGTAATCCATGCGAATAATAAATGTTGGAAAAACTCCTTTCGAGAAATATCTGGATATACAATGAATTTAATAAATCGTTGTGGCATACCCAATCGATAAAAATGCATCAAAGTTTAGAGTTTCGTGTTTAGTTAGGAAATTTATAATCATGGCAGGATACACGGGATTAGTTCGAATCATTCGTCGACGTTTAGTTCTGGGATTGATATTTACATTGTCGTTAACTTATTGTGCTTTTTCTTTATTCCGCAATGAAGTAAGTAATACTTTTTTATAATATTTCTCTATCTGGTATATATATATATATATTTAGTAATAAAATAATGATATTTATTAAAGAGAAGAACAATGGCATTGGATAGCGATCTCGAAGTTATGATAATAAATGATAATAACGACGATATGATTTCTGAGGATGATCTTTCGTTTCAACGAGTTAAAGCATCTGGTAAACCCCAATCTTGGGATATGGATGTTCCGAACGAAGCACCGAACGAGGGTCAGAACGAGGTTCAAAATGAGGGTGGTCATGAAAATGCACTAGGAATAGATTCGCTTGCTAATTTCAACGATAGCGATTCGTCGAACGAACCTTGCCGCAATTCTATACAGGTATGTATATATATATATATAGATATATTAGGTTGTATGTTTATTAGGTATATTGTAACATCAATAATAAAATATAAAATCATTCGCATAGGGCAAAGTATTGATAGTAGACGAGCAAGGGGTGGTATGCGCGAGGCATGAACTTTTACCTAATGGATGCTGTAGCACAGAACAGAAGCAGGGATTTAAGAAGGAAGAAGGTGGTGTGATTACAAATCGTAAAGAAAGATACAGTTGTAAGACGTGTAATGCTCAAGGATGTTGTGCTATTTATGAATATTGCGTTTCCTGCTGTTTGAATCCTTCCAAGGTACCCTTTTTTTTATTTCTAATTTTATTTTTTTACATTTTTCGATTTTCTTGTTTAATCATTAATTCGTTACATTAACTTAGGTTAGTAAACGCTTAAATTGTAATTGTTATTATGTTTAATAGCAGATAAAGGGAAAGAAGAGCACGATAGAAAGTGGTAAAAATAATCCTAAAATAAAGGAAGAAGAAACGGTAAAGTTACTTCTACGTAATATGGATCGATTTCAAATTTGTCTTGCCGCTTGTCGTACTTCCAGTGCTAGCGTACGTCACGAAAATACCTATAAAGATCCTCATTCGAAACATTGTTATACCGTTCAACCACCATATAATTATCAACGACATCGTCGTGATATCAAATCAGTGAATAATAATCGCGACAACAACGATGCCGTTGTCGTTACATCTTCTTCTGTCGTGCAATTAATTATCCCTAACAAGATTTAATTTCCTTTCCTATCGTTAGTTTTTAAGTGATAAATTATTCTTTAAAATGGAAGGATAAAAAATGAAAAACCTTAGTAGAAACCAAACCAAAATAATAGCATGCAATCTAGTGTAGGCTAGATAATACTATAGTAGATATCGGCTGTTTATAAATGAAAATCTACAAGGAGGATCGTACACCTCGCACAAGCGAAGCTTTTAAGCTCCAAACTTCTGCATACGACAAATCTGTACCAGGGTATCGTTTGCGTACAAAATCTAAGATCTCATCTTGAATCAGTTTTTCCGCTTCATTTTCGGCCTGTTCAAAACATATTTTTTTACATTATTTTCTTTTTACGTGAAAATAGGAAAAATAGAGCTAGAAATATATATATATACATACTTTAACGTAATAACAATCGGAGCCAGCGTAGTGACAAGTAATGGCCTTTCTCGTTCTCGTGGATTGATTTACTCCAGATCCGTGTATAAGCAAAGGATGGAAGAAAATAGTATCGCCAGGTTGCATTGGTACGTAGATTTTTTCCATTGGTTGAAAATCCTTAAAAACGTTATCCCCCAAATTCAATATTGTCAAGTCAAAGAAAAATATAAGAAGAAAATATTGATTAATTACATACCAAAATACCGTGATAAAACTTGTTAACCAGATTTGATTTGGAATTAGGAGGATAATTGTGTGGATATAATTTGTCGAGTGTATGAGTTCCAGGATAAACGTAAAGGCAACCGTTAAGACGATCGCAGGGTTCTATCGCAGTCCATGCTGCTACCACCTTGTCGGCCGGTCGGAATGGAAAATAATAAAGATCTTGATGCGGTGGATGTCTGAGAGTTTCAATCGTTACAGTTAGAACGTAGAAAATTTATTTATTTAGATTATATTTTTCTAATTGTGTTTACTTACGCACTAGAACCGAGTCCAGCATCCGGTGGTTTGGCTATAAACATACTATGCACAGCCATTATATTAGGACCCGTGAAACACTCAATTATGTCTAGCAATTTATCATGTTCGAGATATTCTCGAAAAGTTTCGTCATAATTAATATCTTGTATCTTGTTGACTATTTTCTTATTAACAATATCTCGCATAATCGTGATCATTCCTCGTTCGGCTTTCCCGGTAATGATATCTTCGTATCTACAAAATAATATCGTTTCAAATTATCCTTAATAGATCATCGATCTTTTTGTTTTACCTATTCAAACATTTGTCCCTTATACATTGCGGTATAAGATCGGGAACTAATAAATATCCATTTTTTTCGTAGAATAATCGTTCCTTGAAGGTCAGGCGATCGTTGTTTTTAGTATAACGGAATTTCGGTGATTCCATTGTTTCTATTTAGCTCAACGAAAATGACAATTTCTTTAACGATCGTAAAATACTGAAAAAAGAAAAAAAGAAAACGAGAATAAGAAGTCATAAGAAATGTTCGTAGAAATTCAATTTCGAAACGTTGAAAAAATACTTTTATCGAATATTATTATATATTATTGAAAATTTAATATTTTATTTAATATTAACCATGAATATATATTATTGAAAATAAATATATATAATTAATTATATATATTTATTGAATATATTATAATAATATTCAATATATTATTGAATATTTGTTACAAATTGTAATATACAAATTACAATTTGTAAAAAAAAAAAAAGAAAAAAGAAAAAGTACAATATTTTTAACGAGTATGATTTAATATAGGATAAGAAGGAATAAATGAATAATTGTTAATGATAGTTAATAAAAGACCCGGAGTTTGCGCGTTAAAGGTTTCTCCATTTGAACGTGCGCGTTACTCGGCATTAGCACGTGGCATCAAAGGGAAGGATATCAAAGGGGGTGGTAGTGTTCTTTCGAGGCAAACGGCGACGACCCTCGCACCTCGTCGTTGCTTGTGAAACGCGCGCGCGACCGGTTCGATCGATCAATCGATCGATGATTTTATTTTTATCATTATCCTCATCCTTATCCTCATCCTCATCCTCATCCTCATCCTCATCCTTATCCTTTTTCTCTTATACTTATACTTTTATTACGTCTCGTTATTTTTAAAGAACAGCAATGGGGGGTGGGCGGGGGGTTTAGTGAAAAATAAAAATAAGATAAAGTATCTTTCGATTTCGCGAGTGAAAGAAGCAAAATCAGCGTTACGAGGTACGATGTTGATTAGGAAAAGTCGAACAACAACAACCTTGAATTATCCCATGATTTACATCGATGTACTTGTGTACCACCGTCATCCTTAAAGGGTAAGTGCGTACGATCTCTTTTTTCTCCGTAAATTCTCGTAAACAACAGGTGTTCCTCGTCTTATTTTGTTTGCCAATCTCTTTCGTATAACTCGTGTTTATTTCTCTCTCTCTCTCTCTCTCTTTCTGTGATATTCGTTAACGTTAATTTATCTCATAATCTTGATTTTCACTTGGAAAAGAACGAAGGAGATTTTTGATATACTTTCGAAATAGTTGAAATGCATTTTCGGTTAAGTACTTTCATAAAATGGAAACGAGTTTACGAAGCTAGACAGACAAAATCGATGTACATCGCGTTAATAATGAAGAGGGAAGGTCTTCAACCTTTGAAGAAGCAACCGTGCCATAGGACCGACCTTTGCAATCTAGATATACGCACAAACATATACGTTTGTAGTTAAATATACATATATATCTAGCAACTTTTTAGTAGTAGTAGTAGTAGTAGATTTATTTAATTTTTTTCTTTTTTTCTAAAAGTAATAAATCGAACTCTCTCGTTCCCATTTGTTTCTTAACAAACCAATCCTGTTTATATTCTTTTTTTATTTCTTTTGGAACCGTAAAGACTAACCGTAAAGATCGTCGAGACAATCATAGTTGACGGATATGAACTTCCGGTGTGCATTAGTCGTCGCAGGATGTCCTTACCAACATAAGTCAGGATATTAAATACCCCATAATGATGGTTTATCGATATTACAAATTATCGATGTATCTAACGTGAATTATTTTAACGAAACAATCTTTTCTCTTTCATTTATATATATATTTTCTTTTTTATGTTCAAACTAACGTAATCAACCGGTTTATATATATTGTACGATATTATTAATTATTAATTATGTCTTGTTTATATTTTTATACGATTTGTTTAACACCCTTATACCTTTTTATTTTCCCTTTCGTTCGTACAAAGTTACGTTACTCGAGAATAAGAAGAATCTTTCGCGTAAGATGCAAATGAGAAAACTTTTCGAAGAAAATGACGAAGGAAAAAGGGGGAAGGAAGGAAAATAAAAAAAAAATATAAAGAAGAAGAGAAAAGGTTGTGCATAAGCAAGATAGCCGACTTGGCTTAGGTAGCGGATAAACTACTTGGCTAGACATCGTGGCACCCCATGTCGCCCATCCAACCCGTTTTCTGAATCACGATCAAGAAATGTTCTTCCTGGCAAGAACATCTTTCCTATTTATTTGGAAAAATTCAATCGTAACGAGTCGTTCCAGTTCTTTAACACTTTGATGCACGACGAACGTGTGCACAACTTTTTTTTTCACTCGTAAATATTATAATATGTATTCAAATATCAATCCTATAACAAAGTAACTTAATTTTTGTATGTTTTTATATTATGCGTTATTCGTTTATTAATAAATGTAAACAATTTTTGTGCAATTCGATGCGTAAATGTGAACTATAGGACTATTCGAGTATCAATTCTATAAGAAAAAACTTAATTTTATATATTTTTATATATTTTATTATCACGTTTAATCGTTTTTGCTCGACTTATCATTAAAATCATTTGTCATTTTGACGCATTAAATAAATATGTTTAACTTTACGCATTAATAAACGTATTCAAGTTTTCATTTAAATCGTGTGTACACCCACCCCGGTGAGATACAATTTCAAAGTAATACTTCATACAATTGAAAAAGAAATCAAATTTCTGTGCTACGTCGGTCTTTTCATTTTGTAAAATTCCATATCTCAAAAGATTAATGAAATATTCTCTAGCGTGGACATTAATTTTCGAAATGATTTCTCGGAAATTAATTTACGGAGATGTTTCAATCTACAATCTTACTTTTCTAATTTTTTTTTACAGTTACATTTATACACGTTTTTAATTAACATTTCAAATTTGTCCAATGGATTTTATTGCAAATTCTACACGTTACAGAATATTTCCCAGATTATTTAACGATGTATATATATATATATATATAAATGTTTTACTATTATTTTTAATTTTATTCGTAACAAATGTATTTATCTTATATTTCATTCGTGTTACGAATGTATTACAGAAGAAAAAGAAAATAAATGTCGACGACAAATGGCGAGGCTTGAAAAATAAGGAATTTCGATTATTTCGAAATAATTTTCCAACGATAGTCTTTGCACGTATTCCACGTGTCTTGTAAAATTGCAAATCGATCTATCGAATAGTCTCCGTGAAAAATGCATGCCAGCTTTGAAAAATGTTGTTTAAAGTTACTCCTGCAGTTTGTAGTTTCTATGGAATCATCGCGTACGCACAAACCCGTCTATCTATCTCCGGTTATTTTAACGAAGTTCACTTTGAAATTTTTCAAAATTATTTTCGAGATTTCGAACTATATAAAAAAATCAATTATTTGATCGGAAAAAAAAGAAAACTAGAATATTACTTCAACTGAAATATATATCGTTTTATATGTACATACAATATCCTTTTAAAACGTTCGACCCAGTAAACGATACTTTAAGAGAATCAGTTAAATTTGCAGGAAAAAAAAGAAGAAATATTCTTCTACGGGAGAGAGAAAGAGAGAGAGAGAGAGAGAGAGTAAGAAAAGTTATTACCAGCAATATAAGTAGAAAAAAGAAACTTTTCTTTATAATAGTTGGAGAATAAAAGTTGTTAAAGTTTTTGTATTTCACGGTACGTACTCTTGAAATGTGATTTTTTCCTTTTTTTTTTTTTTTTTTTATTGAATATTTCGAGAACGATGATAAAATGTGAAAAAATTGATTTTAGTTAGAAAATGTAGAAGAAAAATTTCATCAATCTTCGTATCTAAAAGCAATAAAGAAAAAAAAAAAAAAAGAAAAAAATTACGTCAACGTCGACGTTAACGTAATTTTTTTTTCATTCGGAATTTAGTTAGAAAATATTTTATCGCGATATACGTTAGTTAAACGTTCTTAAGAAACTTTTCTATACATACATGCATACATACATATATATAGAAAAAATAAAGTAAAAACATTTCTATAGTTCGATCGACCGGAAGAAGAATTGAGATTCTTTCGAAATCTTCGAACGTTGAAAACTACTTAATAATAAAAACTTTTCGAAGGAAAAATTTCGAATAAAGATTATCTCGATAAAAATGATCAATATATTTCTACGTAATAGATTCGAGTCGTTCTAATTCTATTTACAAAATTAAACGCGCAAAACTAAACTTAACTAAAATAAAAGAAAATTATATCTATGAAACAAAAAGAAAAAAACAAAGAAAGAGAGAGAGAGAAATTTTCTGACAGAGGAAAACGTAGGCGCTTCGAGGGTAATTCGTAACTAGAGTAAAGTTAGGTATATTAAATTAAATTCGACGAGTGTCCCTATCTCGTACGATTTATAGGACAAACTTCGACGAAGTGATTGGCGCATTGGTGAACGAATTACCGTAACCAACTACCGGGAATTGTTGGGGAGGGGGTAGTAGGATCGAGTGGGGGGGTTCGTTTTGCCGCCAATAACCTTGTAGGAAGCACCAACGAAGAGAACAAGCTACAGAATAAACTCTTTTGCTCGACAAACTTTATCCTTAAAGCCTATATAGTAATATACTCTCACTGTGTGTATGTGTGTGTGTGTGTGTAAGGAAAAACCTTACCCATTCCTTTGTTTTCTTCTTTATTCGTTCTTTAGAAAAAGGGAGCCTATTTACGCGTAAGGAAAAAAAGAAAAGAAAAGGGAAGAGATCAGAACAAGTTGAAAAGTGTGAGATCCTTTATTGGTTGATTTAACGAAAGTAGGACATAAAGTTGAATCGATATATATATGTAAGTTAGTCGTTCACTTTCAATTCGGTATTCGGATCGATACGTCAGCGAAACTTGTACCTTAAAACTCTTATCTATCTGTGTTCATAGAAAATGGAGCTTAAGATTCAGTTTAAAGAGCTACGGGGGATCACGCTGACGCTGGGGATGCTAAAAGGGATGCTAAAAGGGATGTAATAGGGATTTAGGCACGGCAGGTGGCCGGAGATAAACGCCGAACGGGAAGAGTAAATGAAAAACGTGCCTAATTCGATCGGACTTTTACGATTGCTTGATCTTTCCCACCTCCCCCACCCCCTAACCCCTTTTCCCATTCGATAAATAATTCTTTACTCAACGATGCAATCTTACAACATCGTCTGAATATTTTTCTTTGTTCGCAAGATCAGATCTTCGATGAGTCTATGAGTATGCGATAAAGAAGTACCATTTTTTTGTATTTTCTTTTCGTCTCGTTCATTTAAATTCTCTTCATCGTTATTTTTCTTACATTCCGGGTATACGTATATGAGATTTTATTCAAAGTGTCTCGTTTCAGACTAAACAAATATTTTCTTTCGTTAAAGCTTTTGCATTAATTCGTTTCTGTGTTTCGTTTAGTATAATTCTACTAATAGAATATAATCGATTTTCTCAAATCTTATCCTATCTTCTTATCGACTAAAGAAGAAGAAATAAAAGAAAATGACGAGTTTCCACCTAGCTGAAAGACAATTTGATTCGTCTTGCATTTTTCTCGTCTTTAGTTTTTGTTCTTCGGCATTATCCTCAAGCAAGATAGTTCCTTTTCCGCCCTTAACATCATTTCCCGTTTCATCAGCGTTCACGGTTCTTTTCTTCCTTTCTTTCTTTTCCCTCTTTGAGGAAGCCGCTCGATGATTCGCCCGAGGCATCATTTCTTTCTTTCTTTTTCTTTTTTCTTTTCTTTTTTCGAGATAATCATTTTCTTTTTTTACTTCCTATTACAGATAGAACAATTTTCACTCGCAAACTTGTTGAAGAGGGTTGAAACTGCTGATACTACTACCACTACGCAATATACTTTACATTATATAAACGATATAACATTAATGTTTTAACAAGAAAATGTTGAAGATGTAATCTCTTAGTCAGCCAATTTAGTTGCTGGGACGATCACGATAAAAGATATCCTCGTTGTGAGTCGAAATTTAAAAGAACCAACCCTACTCTCCTTCGTTTGGGGATCCTTCAACTGATATTTCCACGGGAGAAAAGGAAGAAATTTGGATAGGATACTAAACCAGAGATTAGTATCAAACAAGAGACAGGAAAGGTTGAATTTATTTTGACTGGATTTAAGTTTGTTGATTTATTTCGAGGAGACGATTAGGATAAAACGGTTTCAATCCGTCGGATTGGATAAAACTTCGTTGTTAAGACACGTTACAACTATGGATAATTTATCTCAAGGTCAAATAACCACCCTTCTTCATCCATCCTCGCCTATTTTTCATTCTACTCTTCGATCGATTCGTCATTCTCATTTTCATTTATTATCATTCGGTGACCTCTCTTCTGTCATAGCAACCGTTCATCGTCACGAAGGTTATTTCTACGTCTTCGATAATCGTGACAGGACTACTTTCGATTTTTCTTTTTCTTCTTTTTCTTCTTTTTCTTCTTTTTTGTTTCAACGCTCGCGTGTCGATCGAGCAACGTTATTTATTTTCTCATACAAACAGGTTTATATATATATATATATGTATCTATCTTTCTACATTCTACTTTCTTTTCTTTTTATTTTATTTCTTTCCTCCTTTTCAATCATATTATATCCTATCCAACGACCTTGCTCCTCTTACGCTTAAGCTTACGCTTATTCGATGCCATAACTATTCTATTATAAAAAAAAAAAACAAATTATTAAAGCAAATAATCCTCGTTGCATCGTCACATTTTTCTCCTAATTTGTTCTTTTACGAAAGAAAATTTATTTTATTTTATCTTTCTTTTTGTTTTTTTTCTTTTTTTTTTTAATAGTATGATATCAAATTTTCCCAGAATAAAATTCCAAGTATTTCTCCTATGTTATAATTGGTGAACGTCAAAAGGGTTCGGAATGTCGAACGTTTTAGTAGTCAGTGTAGCAGTGATTCTTATTAAAACTTTAAACGAATTTTTCTCGAAACTACGCTTCATAGGAAACTCTTGAGAATGATTTTTCGAAAACTATTCAACCGATTTTGATGAAATTCAACGCACATCTTCCTTGTACTACCTGTTATTCGATGAACTAGAATTTTTCTGAAATTCTAATAAGTATATATATTTTTCTTTTTAAAATGTAGCAGAAATATCATGTAAAACTTCAAAATTGTGACTTCTTTAAGTTCTCATCTTACGAATTCTTCGTATATTTCGATTTTTCTAGTTCATCAGTAACGTACGAATGTATATTTTCAAAATAATATTTGGTTTTTCATCTATTTCGGACAATTACAACGGAAACTAGAATTCCACAACAGTTTGGAAACTACCGATGTGAAACTTTTCATCTGCAGTACATCCGCCATATTGAATTACAGAAAACAAAACTAATAATATAACGTTTCTTTTTCTTTAAAAAATAATCAAGACGTGGAATAAAAAGTGAGCGAAGTTTTAATAAGTTCACACAATCCTTTTTATTTGGAAAAAAAGAAACAGAAAATTGCCAACCTTCCAGATGGCTTTTTTTCCCATAATTTACGTAATCCAACTTGGTTTAACGATTTTTTCATTAAAAAAAAAAAAAAAGCTGACGACCGAACGAGTACCAGGGTTTTGTCGTTCATTCCATCCCTTCGAATTTCTAAAAATCGTTGAAGTTTGAATGTAATACTCGAATATTCGAATTGACACGCGACAACAATCGAACGGCAATCGAGAGGACAAAACACCGCTTTCCCCTGTCATCCAGTTGGATTTCATTTTTACAAGAAAAGTATGGGGAACGATGAGGGTTTCTGAACCCATTGGTAGACACACCTGACAATCTATGAGTTTCGAATATTATTCCATCACCGTACGTACAAAGTTATGGAAAACGTAGCGGAACAAACATGGGATGCTGTTGGTTGGTTGTTGTCGGTTCTCGAGAAGTCAAACCATTGGTGAAATCGATTATCGATTTCCCTACTTCACCCCCATTCAGAAATAGAGTTACTTTAATATCCTGACGTTGCCGCGAGAAATACGCGAAAGGTTCTTCTTTCCGATTTTCATTGAAAATATTCTTAACACTTGGAAACAACCAACGGTATACCTATTTCTATCAAAAAGGGGGAAGGTCAAAATGAATTGTTTTTTTTTTAAATTGGTAAGTCATTTAATACTAAATTTACGGTTGTTTTGTTCATTATATTTTAATGACTCACAAACATTATTTGAATGAAGGGTTGAATAGAGAGGAAGAATTAATAATATGTTTACGTATATTTTATTACGTAACTAAAAATCAATATATGTTTTGTACAAAATAATAATATATATAGTAATCAAATTTTTAATGAGTCAAATTGATTAAGTTCGTAAATCTAGTGTTAAAAAAAAAATGGCGACTTTTTCAAACGCATTTTTTAAAATATATATATATCATATATTAAAATATACGGTGTTATCCTATTTAAATAAAAGAAAATTATTCATTAAATAATTGACGCACAAATTTCATTCTATATTAGGATATTTGCTTTTTTTTTTTTAAATAGGTAGATATAGGTTATGTATGAAGTGTCGGTAGATTTAGTGTTAAATAACCTTAAAAGTGAAAATTCAGCAGATTCAAATCGGGTGACCAAGCTGACCAGGAAATTTGACCACTCCACGGCTTATCCACTTGTTTGGAAATCGTTCGTTTAAAAATTGTTTAGTCAGGTTAGTCGGTAGAAATACACGGAATGCCACCGCGCCATGCACAAATTACGTACGTTGTCTGATATCAAGTGGAATTTTTTTATGCACGAACCTTTTTTTTTACACTATTTTGATTTAATACACAGGATCCAAATTTTAAGAAGAAAATTGATAAAATTCATGGTTAATAGTATTACTTTTGCTGATTTTTTTCAAATCAATCTTCTATTTTACGATAAATGCAATATATATTTTTTGTTTAGACAAATTTTTGGTCAAAACTATTCTTCGGGAACGTATATATCGTATAAAAACAAAATTAGGTGCTACATTATTGCCAACTTAAACTTTCTCGTTTCGGATTTATGAGAACATTCAACGAATACAATTAGATCAATTTCGTAATTATCGGCAAATATGCAGGTAGAGATATAGACGCATGAAATATTTCTCCGATTGAGATATTTGGTTATTCGAGCGAGTGTTTAGAGAATGGAACATTCCACTTGATATTGAAATATCTTAGGTGTTCGAGAAATCTGACGTATTGTTATACGTTACGTGCTAGAAATGTCATGGTAACAGGTGTCGAGAGATTTCAAAGTAGATGTCTAAAGAAAATATCGATATTCTTTTATTATTTTTACGATTATTCAAGTTTTTTTTTTTTCTTATTATTAGATCGTTCGCATAGTTGAGTGCAACGATGAACGAGAAACGAATATTTCATTCTAATTTACGCCACGAAACATTTGCAATACTTTCATTTGCAATGAAAACTTCAATGAACAGTGAAACTACAACTTCCGTTTGGCCAAACATCCAAACACCTTCTAGCAACAAATTCGTTGGAAAATACAGGTAACTCTCCGTTATAACACGATTTCACTGTAACACGTTTCATAAATTACGGGGGAACCCTTTGTACAATACTGCATTTCTAAAGCACTGGATAATACGGATTTTTGCTTAACATATTTCAAAAATTAAATTATCTTCAAATAATGACCCGAAAGAGAAAAAAAATGAATTCATGGTCTCATGTAAAATGATTTCACATGACACATTAATTAACATTTTTTAGGAATCTATCTATCGTGTTATAGAAGGGTTACCTGTATTGATTTAGTACATTAGATTAAAAAGTTTCTACACTTTTGATTTAAAAACAAAATTTGACTAATTAATCATTTTCTTATGTTAATAAGGTTATGTTTGTTTTACACTTATCATTGTAACGTATCTTGTATTTACAATTCGTATGTATCAACGTCGGTATAAATTAGCTAGGATTTTTGCTGAGAGAGAAAATTGATCGTATTTTCTTCTATTAAAATAAAAAAAAAAAGAATTCTAATTTATAACCTGTACACATTGTGCGAGAAAGAGAAAGAGAGTTAAGTTTCGCATCCTAATTTATTTCACTCGAGAAAGACAGTAGATTAATTCAAAGAGTATCTCATCTTCTACTTTAGATTTATTCACGCATCTCTCGGTATCATTTTTCTTGCATCTTATACTCTCGTGAAAGATTATACCGAAAAATGATTGTAGGAAGAAGCATCGTCTTGGCAAATATATCTCATTAACCTTAGACAATTCCTTTATAATAATATTATAAAAACGAAACGTAACTGTATCCACAAGAAAGAAAGAAAAAAAGATAAAAAGATTTATATTTAATTGAAGTCAATTAAAATGATAAAATGCATTAGATTTAGTTTTATCTGATGTGTGTTTCAGGGAAAGATAAAAATATTACGAAATTTTATACTTTCCAAAAGAAAAAGGAGAAAGATCGAGTGATATTTTTATGTTGGATATTATTAATCATTTATTCTAAGAAT
Source organism: Polistes fuscatus (assembly GCF_010416935.1). Lineage (NCBI taxonomy): Eukaryota > Metazoa > Arthropoda > Insecta > Hymenoptera > Vespidae > Polistes > Polistes fuscatus. Next base: position 2,416,076 of record NW_025113075.1, read on the forward strand.
TATCCTGAATTTTATCAACAAACTCGGGACACCACTTTGTCAACTTTTTTACTTTGTAACCAAGTAAAGTATTGGTTGGTAAAGTAACGATGAAATTTTATCGTAGTTTCGAAAATTCTTCGAAAAACTTTAAACCTTAGGAAAGGAATGGTTTTCCAAATAGTCCCTTAAAATGCCCAAAACAGGCATAACAGCCCTTAATGGAACGTGATGTTTTTTGAAGAAGATGGTCATAAAGATAAAGTGAAAACCTTTTTCAGTATCTTCCAAAAGAATTCTTGGTGGTACTGTAAATTAGGTAAATACGATTTATCCTTTTATCCTTTTTTTTCCTCTCAAGAAAATAATCTTCTCATTGTTAGTATCTTTATGACCCACCCACAATAAAAGGTTCATCACTATTCTGAACTATTCGGAAACAATAAAACCTTTTACGATCTTAAAACCCATAAACAAATGAATCTTGCTATAAACATATTGGATTGCATCTCATATACAAAACATACCCTTTCTAACATCTTTCATAGTTTTGTTCACTTTTCCATAGCTGATCTTACACACACACACATATCTAACTAACGTTAGAACTTTCCATATCTTTCGTTCAACATGATTAACACGTTCTAGAATATTTCATATTTTCTCACACACTTTCATTCCTTCCTATCCCACAATTAAAAACAATCAATTATTGTTAATGAATTAAATACGAGTCACATCATGGTCTGAAAAATCAGTGTACGTCACATACACATTATCTGAATCATTGTTTGAAGATAAAATTAGATAACGTGTTGAAAATTCAAATAAATTTGTGCAACTATATTCGAATAGTTAATCGAATGCTTGTTGCAAAAGCATACAAAAATTGTAAGAAATGATAATTAATTAAATCACATAACGTAATATTTGTTTCTTAGAAATAAATGATATATAAATGAAATAAATATATTATTTATTATATATATAATATATAATATAATATAATATATATATTATATAATATATTGAAACAAATGATATATAAAATGATATATATTTTAGAAATAAATGATTTATAAATAATTATTTCTCGAATAACTCGAAGAATTCTTAGAAATAATTGAAATAAAGTTTGTTGAGAAATCGTCAGAGAAAACGTCATTTTCAACCGAGAAAACGGTAATATTCTCTAATAACAATGAGGATACCTCGAAGATGAGAACGTCAGCGAATGAGGTATAATTTCAGGGCAGTAATTAAATCGGCCAGGAAATTATACATTAATATGATTTTGTTAACGCTGCGGTTACACGGTACACCATAAAGCTTCTCCCCCCTCCCCCTCCCCCTCTCTCTCTATATATTTTTCTCTCTTTTTTGCAAATCTTCGAGAAGGATAGGCTAATTTATTTAACAAACTCGTTACATTTGTTCTTCTTTCTTATTTCGTCGTTTAATTAAAAATCGAATTTAACTGGTTGTCGATTAATTGTAAATCTGACGAAGAGAGAAACAAATCTTTAAATGTAAATTATTCCAAGAAATCGATAAAAATAAATATTTAGATGTGATTGTCAATTAAATAGATTAGAATGGATCGGATAAATGAATGAAATATTAAGTGAAGCGTGCAAAGGTGCGCTTTGAATCGTAGAAAATCGATAAGAGCGAGAACAATCTTGAAAATTCAACTTTTTTCCTCCCCTCCCCCTCCCCCTCCCCGAATGGTAACGTTTAAATATATTTTCGTGATACATCGATACAAATTTGTATTTGTCTGTTATCATTATTTGTTTAAAATATTTTCTGACCACGCGATCACGCGAATAATATACACGCATATTGTGCATAAATTATATAAATAATATTGATATAAGTTAACTTTATTTTTTTTTCCGTTCTTTTTTTATTTTTTTCCCACTCCGCCCCCTACCCCTCATTGCACAGACTTGTACTAAATTTGCAGAAAAGAAAAAAATAATATAGATCGATCATTCGTCCATGCGAGAAAGAGTAACTTTTTTGTTATTTTTATTTAAAAATGTTTGGAAAAGTACAATCGAAGATAAAAGTATTGAAAATTGAAAAGTGAACGAATATTTACGTTTTACAGAATGTCATGCCAACCGTATAAACGTTCATGTCAAATTTTGTCGATTATTTTTCAATCTGACAAGGATACCAAGAAAGAAAACGCAATAATAATAATAATAATAATAATAATAATAATAATAAAACAGAAAGAGATAAAGTAAGCTAACACTCGAAATCAATCAATCGTGATTCCCTTGAGAAACATTCGTTGAGATACTTGTTGCGCGAAACACCTTGCACGTTGTACTATTTCAGAGAAAGGAAAATAAAATACGAGAGGAAATATCGATTGAAGGAAAAAGCATTACCAAGTTTCTAACTTTGCAGTCTCCTCAGCGATTCTAAACCTTTTCTCGTTTCGTTTCGTTTCGTTTCGTTTCGTTTCATTTCATTTCATTTCATTTTATTTCGTTTTCTTCGAAATTTTAGATTTTCAATATTTTACGAGACGAATATAATTTTCCTTTTATCGATAGCTGATCGTTTGAAAAAGTTTACAAAATCATAATATCAGAATATCTTCAATATCATTACGATGTTATTATCAATATTAATTTTGTATATTACCAGGCTATTATAAAATGAAGAAAATCATTAATGGCGAATGAGAAAATAATTAGTATTCCTTGAAAGTATAATAATATTTGATCAAAACCTTATCCTTCAAAAGTATCATGTTCATAGATTCCCTTAATCTCACTTCAACGTCTTATCGACACTTTTACCTCCATTAAAAAGTCATTAAATTGACTTACAACGGTTCCATTAGACCTTGAAAACACTCGACTTTTTAAAACCTCTGCACGGTTGTAGAGATACCCTCATTAGATGATAATAAAAACCCATCATTCAACCATTTCCTCTCCCAAAAAAAAACCACATATAAGTTTCACGTGCATCATTATATATCAATTCGTTTTCACTTTAAATGGAAAAATACAATTTTTGTAAGAATTTATTTTCGAGAGAAAGAAATTTTACTGATCGAAAATAAAATACGCGAATGGATCGAAGAATTTCGTACTTGACACGACAGTATTTTGAAAAATTTTGAGTAACTCGCGTAGGTTGAAAAATCTTGAGCCTAACACACGAAAGGATGGTTGAAAAGTTCTGAGTTTAACACACGAAAATGGGTTCAAGAGTTTGGCCGTTTATGGGTTTCCCACAGCGTGCTAATCTCAAAAGTTTTCAGTCATCATCGTGGTAGATTAAAAACTTTTCGACCCACAGTCGAATGTTACTAGAACTTTTGCCGAAAAACTTTTCAACCCTCATCACGTGATAGGCCTAAAACTTTTCAACCCTTCCCGTCGGTTGTTTTTCAAATTTTTCGACCAACTTGTTGGTAACCAATTTCACAAAATTTGTTAGCTCGCTAATTTCAACAATACGATTATTGTTTCATTTCGTAGAATTATTTAGGCTCGTTTTATTTTCTTAATTACCATAAACAACCGAGAGAGAGAGCCGATAATGAAAGTAGCAGAACATAGGCCTAACCAAATTACATTGTCCGAGTATTAGTGATTCCGAAAATAGTACATGCACACGCGCTTATGTGAGTGCATTTACTTTCGCGAGAGTTAATGTTACCATCGTTACACCCTTCGTACCTTTCCTTCGTTATACGTATAATGAAATTACCTTGAGTGGATAGTAGCAATACTTTTGTTCAAATCAAATTATTCATTCTTCTGATTGAATTCGTTCTCTTTCGTATTGATCAAAAGCGTAGAAAATCTATTATTATTATTATTATTAGTTGGCGTTAAGAATTCGAAAATTAATTGCAGTAAATATTAAATCCCACAAGTGTTCCCAAACCTGCACAAGATCCCCTCATTCGCAACCCTCCTACCCAATTTCGTTAAGATTTATTTTAACATTACCTTCCCATTCACGTTTCAGTCTACCTGATGGTATTTTCCCATTAGACCTATCACTTAGTATTTTATCCATACGTCCCACGTAACTCATTAGTGGTCCCAATAGAGTGGGACCTCAAATAGTTCCATTGTGCACATTTATATATCAAAAACCTGTTGTGACACTTTTTTCATATCTCTAAGAGTTTAACATGTTTCCTCATCACGTTTTACAACGATGATTTATTGAAATACTTTATTTTCGAACAACCTTAATTTTGATCTCGTCTTGTGATTTATTATTGTTTAAGATTATTTGTTTGTTTTCTTTTCTTTTTTTAATTGTTCAAATTATTTGTTTGTTTCTCAAACTCTTGCCCTTTTATTCTTTTGTAAGAATGACGTTTCAATTGATAAAAATCTAGGAAATTTGAAGAAACAAATCAGGTGGGAGAAAAGGGAGGAATGGGCCCTTGGGCCTTTGGCGTCCCTCTCATCCTTGGCTGCGCTTTGGGTCTTATCATTAACATCTACGTCCTACTCGTAGTTCTTGGTCTTGGTAAACAGGTAAAAATGAATTATTGTTACGTAAATGTCCACCTATTTCTTCCAAACAATATCAAAAGAGACAATTTTTCTAAATTTAACTTCTAAATTGTTCTTCCAAAAAAGTTTTTATTATTTCACCGCAATCATTTTCCTTCGGCTCATCTTGGATCTAAAAAAGACATTCGTTTGTTCGAAATAAAAGTAGAAAACAAAATGGCGGTAGCAAACAAAATGGCGGTAGAAAACAAAATGGCAGTAGAAAACAAAATGGCGGTAGAAATAATGTTCGACAATAATAAATGTCAACGTTACTTGTGAAACACGAAAGAAATTGGACAATATCAAGATTCACATGATCGTTTGATTTATTGTCCGAAATATTATATTTGGTTATCTTTTTGTAAATGATTATGCGAATTTTGACGTTCTTCAATTTCGATCTTTCACGGTAACTTTGAACTATTACATAGATAGAAATATGGTAATGAATATATAGGTATTAGGTGTCTTTAATTTCGTAGACGCAGCAGCAACAAACAGCAAACACGTTGTTATTGATTCATCTTGGTGCTGTTGAGGCTGCCGTGTGTCTGATATTACTAATCTTTACTACTACACCTTGGCCAGTAGCCGGTAGTAGTTGGTGCGTATTTCACGGCTTTCTTTTAGCCCTTTTACATCCCGTCGCATTATGGACCGTCACGGGATTGAATTGTGATCGGTGAGTACTTTTAAACATTTGATAATCCTATTTTATCGTTGGTTGCGGATAAACGTATGAAAAGAAAATCACTGAATTATTCATTACGATTTATACGTCAGTTATAAAGTATAGAAAAAAACATCGTCGAATTATTTCCATTTCGTTTAGTTTTCATTTAGTATTGTTATAGTATTAGTTTCGATCTAACGCGAATCACTATAAAAATCTTTCCTAAATCAACGTCGGGAATCTTTCATGTATCATCTTTTTCTCTCTCTCTCTCTCTCCCTCTCCCTTTTTTCTTTTTTAGATTCCTTTTCTTTTCCAGAATGTAGAATCGTTTAGTATTATTTCGTCGAGTTTTCCGATATATCGAGTTTCGACGCTTTTTCGATCAAAACTTTTTATTCAGATCCCCACCCACCCACCACTCCTATCTCAATAACAATGAAAACTTTCGACTATTGTTTTCATTCAACCCTTATTTCCCCAAAAACCCTTTACCATTATTTTATTCCAAATATTCTAGTTAAAATCAAATATATATGTAACTCGTTAGAAGAAATGAATTGATTATATTATTTACTTGGAAAACAATATCGTCAAACAAAACTTGTCTACGTAATAATGAAAAACTGTTAACGCGAATGTCTTATATAATGAACGATAAATCTAGCTCTGTTTTATTCTTCAAGCACCGTTGGCCCGTCGTCGTCATATGAGAACGATATAAAGGACAACAAACTCTTTGATAAGAAATGTCAATAATGACATTCTCTCTATCTTTTACGCTGTCAATTTTCTAGAAGAACGGTTTGCCGTTTGATATGGAGTATCAACTATTACATCCTCCTCTCTTTACTCAATTCATCGATAGTTCCATTAAAGTCAAGAGATAAGAGGGGGGTGAAACTTAAGATGGAAAAGGGGGAAAAAGAAAGAGAGAGAAAGACATACCCCGATGCTCTAAAAAATCATTTTTCCTTTAGCGAACGTATTATACCGAATTATTGAACTAACGTAAATAGTTATCACCAATTATATTGGATCTAGTGATTTATTTTCTTATTTTTTTTAAATAGATACTACGCCATTGCTGCCCCATTGCATTACACCGCATTGGTATCACCTAAACGAGTAATTGTCGGTTTGGCAGCTTCCTGGACGGGTGCTATTCTTTTGTGTTTACCACCATTCTCCGGATTGGTACCACCTTACAGGTAATTTAAACGATTATTCGATCAAAATAATTAACTCTTTACGTGTACGTTAAGAACAATGTGTGTACTGAACAGATATTTTATATGTTATGTGTCCGCTTTAAATTGTACACCTAAATTTGAATAATTTCTTTCTTTCTTAATATTTTTTGTTGGTACTTATCATATAGGCAAGTGATTATTTTTGACCAATCGCATCTAATTTTGCAATTTGATAATAATAATATAAATTGTTATCTTGATATACGAGTCATATTCAGTTGTTAAATTAGCCAATATCGGTAAGATGAAGATTTTTGTCGATAGGTACAGTCCAGGATTAGGTTGTTGCGCGCCAGATTTTGGAAACGGAAGTTGGGGTACCGCGGCTGCACTTTACGGTGCGATTTACGCGATTCTGGGTTTGGCATTACCGGCAATTCTCGTGACGGTATGCAATTTGCGAGTCCTGGGTATAGCCCGTTATCATCGACATCGTATCGCTAGTGCAATTTACGAAGTCACTTTAAGCGCCCAAGTGACCATCACCCATCAGCGAAATCCATTTTTCGTGCCCACTGTCACGGCACCCTCGGCTGGTGGCCCTCCTCGTTTTCACAGCGCTGCCAGCACGGTTCGTACACATTTTTTCTTTTTTTACACATCTATTTTTCTTCATTTATTTATAAAAATATCCTCAGGGTACAATACTTTTCAAGTTTGGAAAGTATCGTAATCAATTATTAACGTTCCGTTAACAATTCAAACGAACTGTGTCAACGTAATAATAAATTTAAGAGCTCAATGTTTCGAAAAGTTACTTTTTAATTTTAATTTATTATTAAGAATTTGAAAAAAAAAGTATTTAAAATTTGTTAGTTTTTGAGAGGAGAAGATAAATTGATTCTTGTTGGATAATAAAAGAAAAACATGATCAACTTTTGTAGGTTATGCAACTAGTCGGTTCACTATATTTGCTGTATTTTCCCTATTGCGGATTTATACTTTGGGAATCCTGCGGAGCCGGTAATCAAAATCGAGTACAGGCTCATCCTCGTTTAGCCTCGTTGGCATCTGTTCTTCTTGCCTGTTCTCCGCCCATTAATGGTCTCCTATATGGTCTCAAATCACAGACCCTGAGACGATCCGTACAAAATTATTGGCGAAAAAAGGCGACCAAGTCAGAATTGCAACAGGTAATTTAACTAAATACAATCTTACAAATCAACGGACTCGTTATGAACGATCAATTTTCTTAGGGAAATTATTCGAAATCAGTTAGGCAATTTAGCGAAGAAATTCAGCTGGAATAAAATTAAAAAAAACAAAAGAAAAATCATCGTTGGATTGAATTTTAGGAGATTCAAGCAAGAACACCGAGCGTTGCAGGTTCGAGAAGACCATCGGGAAGTGGAACCGGTTCGTTATTTCCCTTTCCCCCATTGCAACGACGACTGAGCGAAGCACTGTTAGCAATTGGTAACTGCAGATCGGGAAATAGCATCGAACAAGGGAATATTCATTTTCATCGTACGAGATTACAACCAGCAGCATCGTGTAACACGCTTAGAGTACCGTCGATGGAATCAGGTAAAAATAATATTGGTCTGGTTACGAATGATACCAAAATGCGAGAAACATAATCGTTTAATAGGTGAAAGTGGAAAATTGGTGAGGTCCAGCGCTAGCGCGGCGAGTTTAATGGGGCCCCATTACCGTGGCGATTTTACGGGAAACGAGATTGGAACTAACCGTTCCATGTCTACGAACGAAACACCCAGACGTAGTCCAAGAATTCTAATAACGCGTGCATGCAGTGAAGAAAGCCAAGACGGTGGGAGCCCACTTCGGAAATCTTACTTTCCTAACTCGGGCCATCCACCCTGTGAAAGTACATTTGATTTATTTCCTTCATCTTATCGTCGTTTCTCCCATCCATTATTACACTTTGCCATACAATAGAATCTCTCAATTAGATATCGTCGAATTTTCTTCTAATAAACCATTTTTATCAATACATTCGTCATCAATTATTCTATTGTATAGGCAAGTTAATTTCATCTATAGATTATTTGCTAAGCATTATCATATTATTTTCTTTAACGATTTACCAAGAACGTAGATGGAGATACTGTAGTACCGGAAGCGATAGTAGTACTGGAAGTAGCGAAACTAATGTTTGGACGACTGGGGTGGCACAAAAAATGGGCAAAAATAATGTCAAAAACATGGCGGACGTTTGGCCAGCCAGTCGCAGATTAATACGCGTTAAAACGCTAGAAGAGGATTCCCTTTCGATTGGTATAAGGCCTAACAACAACAGCGAGAGCAGCGACACAACTGATACAACAGCCACGACAACGACGACAACATTACCGATCAAGACGCGAACTCTCGTAAGTACAAAATTCATATGACTCATCATACTGATCCTCGTATCTTTCTCTCCTCTTCGTGCATATTTAAATGATCACTTTTTGATTTTTAATTATCTTTTATATTTAGTTATTATTTTTCATTATATTTATTGTTTAAGCACTTGCAACGATAAATCGTGGTTACGAGAAGCAATAAAATACGTTTACGATAGTCTGTAGTTATTTTCTGTATTTTGAAGTTTACGTATTTTCTAACAATTAGGATTAGCCAGTGGTAAACAAACTTATCGTTTACGATGAATTCCAAATTTGCACAAAAATTATTACACAAAACGATAATCTGAAGTTAAACTTTATTACAAGTTGTAAAGATTATATCATTAACGAGCAACCGATAACACAGAAACTAGAAACTGTGACTGAGTTTACTTCCCATATTGCAAATATTTGGAAAATTGCAGAATGTTGCGAACGCTAAGCGGCACTGATGTCGTGCACGGTTTCAACAAAATTTCTACGTAAATATCGTACAACGTGTATAACGAACACGTATTTCACAGAATCCCCAAAAATTTTCTATACGATCAAAGAAATTTCATTAAATTAAACCGTAACGCGTATTATAAGAACATATTGTACGAAATAAATCAAATTACCTTTGCAGTTTATCCACGTTACGTCTGTTTCATAACAGTCCATCGATAAGACCCTTTTTTCAATAATTTCAAACGAGAATAATAATTGATAATACTTCAATATACACGCAGGAGGAGGATGATGAAGAAATCGACGCGAGGAATAGGAAAGAATCGAGAAAAAAAGGGGAAAGGAGGGATCAGAGCGAAAGTGAGAACAGTTGGAGCAGCGTGGAAGAAATCGAAATGAAAGAAGTGGTAGAGAAGAAAACAAAAGGGAAGGGAGTGGAAGAAGAAGACGAAGTGGGAGAGGAAGGGGAAAGTGAAAAAGAGGAGGAAAGTAAAAAGTCGGAAACGTCTCGAAGAAAGAGAAGAATAACGCATCATTCCGAGGAGTCCGAAGATCGAGATGATTCAGCACAACTTAGGCCACTTTTGACTCCCACTTCTTAAATTGTTGCATCGAAATCGAGTTTTATTTTTCCTCCAATAAGATCTCTTCGAAAATTTGACACGCATAATATAGAATATCGGATACCGGATATCGGTAAACGATAAATTAACGAGAAGATCAGTAAAATCGTAACTGAAACTAATGTGTGTACCCAGTATGAGGTTAATAATACGTTCAACCGTTTATTCGCACCCACGTACGTGGTAAACGCGTTAACAATAGTTTATTTTGACTCGTTTACTCTGCCCTAACATAACCTAGAAAAAAATTCGATCGTATACTGCATTTACGTAATCGATTGAAAACCGGTTTATATTTAAATTAGAAAATAATAAAAACTAGACGTTAAGTTGTTTATTCGAAAGTCCATTTTTGTGTGTATAATGAAACATTCCTAACTATAAATTATAAGTAATATTTTTTGTAAAATATAATTAAAAGAAAAAGATAATGATGATGCTAATAATGGTATTGGGATTACTCGAATATATCGTGGGGGGGGAAAGGAAGAAAAAGAATCGACTTTCGATTTAAAAAAAAAAAAAAAACTACCTCCGACCTATTACGTAATAACACTTCGCGTATCCCTCCCGGGAAGAATAAATATTTTTTCAAATATTCTTTCTGCGATATAAAATTTTTCTTGGCAACAGCAAGGCAAGACGACGGTTATCCCGATGGCCTCGATTATTTTCTCGATCGAGAAATGAAAAATCGATACTAACGAACGAAACTAAACCGATCTCTGTGACCTCGTACCGAAAATGGACAAAAAAAAGGGAGAATCCTCCTTCCTCCCCCCCCCCTTCTAGGTATTCGAGAGAAACCAACAACACATATAGTTCCTACAAATCGCGAATTAATTCGTTGCAAGAGAGACAAACGAAAAAATATAAAGAAAAAAAAAACAAAAAGAAACAATCGTTAACCGATCATTAAAAAAAAAAAAAAAAGAAAAAAAAACCATTTGTTTCCATTTCTATTCGATTTCTTTCCTTTTCTTTGTTCTTTTTTTTTCTTCTTAACGACGCGCTACGCCAATATTTCGATATAAACGATACAATTAATTGTAAAATATAGAAAAATCATTGATTAACTTAAGATTTTAGAGATACGTAGACGTTATTGCTATTAAATAAATGTTTAATAGCGAGAAAAAAAATCTTTCCTTCCATGTAAATGAAAATTCGAATCTTACTCGAATGGATAAGACAATATATAGAAAGAGATGAAATAATAAAGCATCATTGAAGACAGGTGTAATAGAATATAAACGTAGGAAAATAAATTCTATTTCTATCGATGAATTAGATCAAATGAGTCTAATTTTTAGGTATTTTGTTCGTATTAAAACGTATGATCGATGTTAGAGATAATCGTATGGCACAAGGTCAAACGATTCTCCTATCGCGTGCTATTAGTCCTTTAATAATCTTCTAATGACACCTAATATGCATACATATATGTATCGAGGGTGTATCCGGATGGGTGGTACAACCATTTTTTGCATGTTAAAATAAAAATCGAACGATAAAGATTATTTTTTTTTTTCATCGACGTTTTTTCTTCAACACAATTTCACGTTCCTTTTGTTCGATGAAGAAAATCGCGTGTTGAAAATATATTTGATGGGGGTTTTACTATTATTAATTATTTCTACAATTACTCAAAAGAACAAAGCGGCGATGATTAATCTAATGTAATTTCTTCCATGTTTCTAACAAAGAATCAACCCCCGTTCGAATGGGGGAAAGGAAAATTAATTTGATCACCCCTCCGGATGGTATATACGCAATCCTGAATAATGTAAACCTATTGTTATATAATGGCTTCTTCTAAAAAGAATTGTTTCACGTTAGAATTTTAATTGACAATTAACCCCCCCCTCCGATCCCTTCTTCCCAACCCCCAAGCCCCGTTTAATCATTAGCGAACGATGACTTTAGAATAAAACGTAATTACATTGAGAATTGTGAAACAATGAACGGGGCCGGCGTCACGATTCATCGTGTTTTTTTATTTTTAACATCAAATCCGATATAATTAATATGCGTGTGCGATAATGTGTTTAAAATATTCTATAAAGTATTCGAGATTATATAATGATAATTGAATATTTTTTCTAAACTAATATATTTTAGTTTTAGATGAATTAACTGAAGTAACGCGTAATATGCCTTTCTCGTTTCTATATTTTTGTCTTCTTTATTTTTCATTGTTTTTTTTTTCTTTCTTTCTTTCTTTTTTCTTGTCTCCGAGGCTTTTTACTCGAAATTATCGATCGCAACTACCGCGAAATCAAATATCCGTCTATTAACGTCCCTCGCGTTAAAATTATTTTTAGCTTATCGAGTTCGGTCATACTCGGTCGACTCGCGACACTATTTCAATTAGTATGGATAATCGAGTTTCATCTCAATATATCGAATCGTTCCTAATCGTTTCAAATACGAAGAAAGTTTTTTCTTTTTTCTTTTTTTTCTTTTTTTTTTTAAACGAAACTCGATCGATTATCCAACAAGTTTGATCGATTAGTGTCAGTGAGAATGAGTGAATGTTACGTGTAAATAATAATTATGAATAATAATAATAATAATTAACAAGATTATTTGTCATCTTTCAAATCAGGAATTGAATTTCATTCTTTTTGACCAGAAAAAAAGAGAGAGAGAGAGAGAGAGACCATTTGCGAATTTAAAACGAATCATTTTTTCTAAACACGTTGTATCGTGTTGTTATCGTTGTTGTTGTTGTTATTGTTGTTATTGTTTATTTTTTTCCATGGAGTTTCATTTGCTTCTTGTGCAAATACGATGGGTCCGATTCGAATGGTCAAACAATTATAATACGTCAAAAAAAAAGAAATATTATTCTTATTATTGGTGTCGAATTAATAAGCGTTTAATAAGAAAAACCATAAAAATAGAAATGACGATATCACCGTGAATTGTTGTCAGTGGTACCCCAATTGGGTATTCCGTTCGGACGATAATTAAACAAAATAGATATTTGTAATAAATAATGAAGAAATATATTAAAAAAAGGAATATAATAAGATATTTAAGAACTAACCAACCTTACTGATCCCCACAAAACAAAATTTGACGAATCCATAAAGAATCGACAATAAGCTGGTGCAGGGAAACGGTTCGTTGTCTCCTATGCGTATCCCTTCTCTCGATTTTTTTTAATCATCGTTATTAATATTGTTATGATTATTATATGCGTCATCGATTAAACGTTGGGAACTTTCTTCGATCGTGCAAGTCAAATGGGATGATCGGTATATTTGTAAAGACTAATAACAATAAGAGAACATTGAAAACGTTTAACACAATATATCTGTATGTATAATGATTTAGAATATAAAAAAACAGAAAGCCAAATATTGAACAAAAATTTAAATCGTTGGAGAGAGATATATACTCACATATTATATTATTTTTCTTTTCTATTTTTTCTTTTTCATTTGTTTTCTTCCCACAGGGTAATGATCAAGTAAACATTGAAAACGTTTAACAATATCTATATGTGTAATTATTTAAATTGTAAAAAAGCGGAAAAGCAAAAATTGAAATAATAATAATAATAATAATAATAATAATATAATATTATATATTAATATTATATTATATTTTTTCTTTTCTTTTTGTTTTTTTTCTGCCTACAGGGTAAACGACCAGGAGTATTAAAAAAACGTTTAACAATATATTTATATGTATAATTATTTAAAATATCAATATCGTTAAAGATATATATATATATATTCTAGTTATTTTTCTCTCCCCACAGATTATTGGTTGAAGGGGAGAAAGGGTAAATAAAGCTTTGACTTTTATTGACTTTCTCGAAATAAGGAAGCTACGTATTTTTTTTTATCAAGCAGCGAGATAGAGGGAGAGAGAAATAGGAATCCGTGGGTCGGGGTTTTAAAAGGACTCGAGGTACCAAGAGGTACGGGCTCTTGGTTCATCGCAAGTGGTTCATTATTCTCGTTTTCCCTAATGGCTTCCCTCGGAGCTATTATTCGTTGCAATTATCTCGCCGTACTCAACGAATCGAAGCCGTCGCTCTCGGTTAGACGCGCGGCGTGTCCAAATCTTTGAAAAACGTCGCCAAAATTTAACAAAATACAAGTTTTTATCCAATTTTTAACCATAGAGATTCGTTTAATCGAGCCTGTAAGATCTTTTCCAATCATTTTATTATAGACAAGAGCTTTATACACATTTGTAAAACAATTGTTTTTTGTTTTCTTTTATTTAAATTATCTTTAATTTTGTTTTTCAACAAAAACAAATGAAGATTCGTAAATAGGGACTTGGAAAATCCTTAAATACTGACTTTTATAGGATTCAATCGATTTCTAATGAAAATGTCAGCCATTTTCAGTCCGCCATTGTTCTTTTCATAAAATAATATATTATATTCGTAATCTCAACGATCTCAAAAATTCCAATATACTTCATTTAAAAAAGATTAAATCCATTTTGTAATTACAAAATCGATTGTTCATTATATTTGTCAAGAAAATAAATTGAGATTAATGACTCAACGATTTTCGATAACCTCAAATATTAATTTCCCAAATACAAAACTATTACTTCTATGTAACCCTTAAAATATACATATTATTTACGTTTTAAATTCGCATATAATCAATTGTGATATAATCCAATTACATATCGAGACAAATTAAATAGAGAAATATTAACAAACTTGGCACACATAACCTATATTTTGTTTAATATTGACTCGTATGTGAAAACTCTTGAATTTTGTCGAAACAAAAGAGAAAATGAATATGTGCGATCACTTTTAAAATAAACCATATCCATTTGAGTAGAAAAAGAAATGTGTTTAGTTTTTCCTTATGTTTTTTGTTTTATTTTGGAATATGGCAGACAATGAGAACGATGTCTGGGGGAAGGAAACAGACGAGTGGAGATGAGCAGATGATAGGTATTGGCAGATAGGCAGGTAGGCAGGTAAAAAGGTAAGCAGGTAGCCTGTAGGATAAAGGAAGAAGGATCGTCGTTCGACATACCTCTCTTACTCGGAGATATTACCTGCATCTATATGAGGGTATCCACTGTCGCCAAACGATGAACCGGTTCAGTGTGGCGCAGACATTTGGGACGATCGTACGCATTTCGAGAAAGTGCTATGCTCGATCGTGCCTCTCGCAATTGTTATAATAAACCTATATAATAACAATTGTTTCGTTTGTTCGAGATAAAAAAGAAGAAAAACGAAAGATCAAGTGGAACGAGAAGAAGAAAGAGAAGAAGAAGAAGAAGAAGAAGAAAAATAGAAACGGTAGAATAAGTTTGTCCATTTGTTTTTTCATTTCTATTCTTTTTTTTGGGTTTTTTTTTCTTTTGTTTCTAAATCTCATCGAATCACGCTTCGTTTATTCGGTTTTATCATCGTCTCAAACGTTTCATATTTTATTTTTTTTTTGTTTTTTTACAAATCACTATAAGTAGTAATATTTAGCCGAGGAATCGAAACGATTTTAATTAGAAATCGGCAATTTCGTCGAATCGGTAAGAAAAATAAGTTTCAATAATATCTCGATTGAGTTTTATTTCTATCATGATTTTTTTATATTTCTTTCTTTCCATTTCACGATGATGTAATTAAATTGAACTCGTCTAATCGTAACAATAATATTTTTGGCATTTTCTTTTTCTCTGTCTGTCCGTACGTCTCTCTCTCTCTCTCTCTCTCTCTCTATCTCTCTATCTCTCTCTTACGAATAATAATCTCTGAAACCGATCCGAAGGCGTTAAAACGTGAACGTTACGTTTTTTATGAACGTTAAAATCATCATTCATTAAAGTGTAGAATTCAATTAAATCGTGGAAACCGACGAATAAATACGTCTGAATGTTCGCCTTTCGAAATGGAATTGAGAATTTTGAGAGACGATTGGACGTATTTTTTTTAAGTGAACCAACCAAAGACTTCTCGTTCGAGAAGAAGCTTAGGAAAAAAACAAGAAGAAGAAGAAGAAGAAGAAGAATAACAAAAAGAAAAAGAAGAAAATAAAGAAGATGGCAAGAAGGAGCAGCCTTATGTGTACATTCGAACCACCTCAAGAGCCAAGGTAACCGAAGCTCTACGATATTTCTATTCTTTTTTATGAGCTTTACCTTATTCTATTTTTAATTTGTAGAAACGTAATGGTACTAGAGTAATAATACGTATCCGATTTTTATCGTACCTATTATCGTTTTTCTTCCCTTTTTCGATTAAAGTATTCTTCGTCGTTGTATTAAGATCAATCGAAAATTCCTTCGTTAGAATTTTATTACGAATTTTATCATAAACTTTACAATGAATTGAATTTTTTTCTTTTTTTTTCGATAAAATTTACTTCGAAATATTATTTAATTTAAAAACGTACAAACTTTTGAGATTAACCCTAATAGTAATAATAATAATAATAATAATAATAAATCGTGTTTAAAAGAGAAGAAAAGAAAATAATGAACCAATCTAAATATATATATATATACATATAGATATATATTTACAATTAATCAAAGATCAAGCTCCGTATAAATACTTTTGATCGATCTCAATTTGGGGCAGAGACTAGCAAACGAGAAAATATCGAACGAAATCGAGGGCAATAAAAGAGTTATTCGCCGTACCCTTTGCTTCCAATGACTACCTTTTTCCACTGACTTATTACAAGATACGATAGGGTAACGTGAAATGATGTTACGTAAGCAATTTATAAGTATTTACATTACAAGATATATTCCTTTTCCATTTATTTTACATATTATTTACGAATGTTCATCGACAATTCAAACTAATCCACGAGTAAGAAATTCTTTGAACGGTATTATGTATTTTTATACGTCTAGAAAAAATCTATTTTATTCTCTCTCTCTCTCTTTCTCTATTTATTAATTTATCTATCACTTTCTTTCTCATAATCTAAACCGGTTCTTCATTTTAATAGACAAGAAAAGAGAAAGCAAAGACAACGAAATGGCGGTAAAAAAAAAAATGGCGGGTGGGACTAGTTAAATTTTTGAAAGTTCAAATAAAAAGGAGATATAAAAAATGATAAATATGATTAATAAAAAGAGGAGGAGGAGGGATTTATTTTAATAGGCACGTCACGAACGTGAAACTGTCGTGATACGGTCGTGGTACGTTCCTACAGGTTGACGAACCCGCATTCTTTTTTCTCCCTCTTCTCTCTTTCCCTCTCTCTCTCTCTCTCTTTCTCTCTCTTTTTCCTTGACGAAGAACATAAAGGCCCTCCCCGTATACTTTAGTTTTCATATCGTGAATCGTTCGTGACAATGACGAGGAGAATAGAATTTTTCGGTTACGAATGTATCATTGATTTGCATTATTCTTGTCATTTCCGATTTCGTTTTTTATAAACGACGCGTATTATTTCGAGCGTGTATTTTTATTTGCTTTTCTTATTCTTTCTTACTTACTTACTTAATTTTGTTTTACATTTTTATTAATGTCAATTGAAACTATTGACTTATTCAAAGAGTTGAATTATTTAAAACGAATATTACATTTATGGTCGAGTCATTCAAACGTGTAATGTACGAATTGTTATTCGATCGAACGCTATTTCTTTCTTTTCTTTTCTTTTTTTCTCAAACTTTGATCTTATTGTTAGATCGAAAACGTTGATACGACGAATGTCCAGAAGAAAGATCGATACGTTACAGTAAAGAAGAAAATTTCATTAACTTCGTTCGACGAAATGTAATTATCTGGTTTATCGTTAATTAACCGATAACTCGTTCTATGTATACATACAATTATGTACATATAGTAAATATATACATAATATTATATATAGTATGTATATATACAATATTATATATATATGTGTATATTTAAATAAAGGATATATTATTCTTTGGATGCACCTCGTGGGCGTTTTCATCAGTGCCTTCTGTCACCTTCTGAGGACGTCCTCGAGGTCGTTCTCGAAGATGACAATAGCAGATAAGTTGCAATGCAAGGACAAACGTACGCATGCTCGGTTCGATTTTTCACGGTCAGCTGATAATCTCTCTCTCTCTCTCTCTCTCTCGCCCTTTCTCACTCTCTCACTCTCTCTTTCTCTCTTCTAGGTCAGTAGATATTTTCGAACACCTTGCCGTAGGTTCCGACGGTTCGTTCGGGTTTTCCCTTTGCTCGTGAAAGATTTTCCTTTCGAGTGTGTCCGCGCCCCATTTTGATAAATTTGAATTCGTCGATATGAGACGACGACGACATTATTTAAGGAAATGTCAACGAGCTGGATGAACTCAGTGGGAACGAATACGTGAATGCAGTGCTTCGAGAGAAAACGAGCATTTCGAGTAAGTTCTCGCGTCGTCGAGATGTCGTCGATAATTTTTCTCGATAATTTTCCTCGAGGTATCGCGACCTAACCGTCCGGTGTATATATCATAGAGCATTACGATTAATTATTCATTTTCTAAGTTATTAAGTAGAAAAACAAATGATTGTTGTTATCATTTAAACGATAATTCGTATTTCGAAACAAATCCACCATGTTCTTATCAAAGATAAAGTCGATAGTTGGAGGAAACCTTCCAATAGGCGAACGTTACGTTTTGGCGCGTTATTTGAATGAGCGAATGAGATCGTTCGGGACGATTGTTTTAGGAGAAAACGTATATATTACTGGACGGTACGATCGCCCCTCCCCCCCCCTTCTCCATTTCTATTTCCCAATTTTCCTCCACTTATTTCTTTACGCAAGAATCTAACGTCATTTTTTCTCTTTCTCATTCTACTTTTTTCTTTTTCTTCCTTTTTTTTTTCGACTTTTCGTACAGAGAAAAACGATGAGTTCAACTGCGTCATCCAGTACTGCATCCCTTTGCATAAACGTAGACGGTAATACTCGACGATACTCGACCGACGATAACAGATGCAATTGTCAAGAATTGGAAAGCACCGGCACGGCTCGACTTTTACCCGATTGCCGCAACGACAATTCACGTGAAAAATCTAAAGGATTCTTCGAGAATTTACGCGTTGACACGTGAGTCGCGCTTTTTTTTTTCGAAGAATTTCTTCTTACTTTACAATCCTATTTTGTTTCTTCTTTTTTTTTTTATTTTTTTTTTTTAAGTTATATACGAAAGATTTAATATTTTCTTTAGTTGTTTTAACTCACAGTATCATGCGTAGATATCGATAATTTAAAGATCTGTATTCTCGACGGTAGTCACAATCAATTCGATATCGACAGAGTCGAAACAAATATTTATATAATCGAGATATCAATTTTTCCTTTTCATTGTGCAATATGCTACACTGATTGTAAGCCGTAGTATTTGTAGATTAAAACCTTGAACACACTCTATATATATATAGTATATATAGTATAGTATAGTATAGTATAGTATAGTATATATATATATACTTTCTTTTCGTATTGAACTTTGTCTTGTACACTTGTACGTTTACGGTAAATATCTTACAATATGTAACAATTTATACGTACTTTTGATATGTAATAATATTATATATATATAAAACATATTATTAATAATCTAACACTATTATTCTGTAATTATTATTTCTATAATATCAAAAGTTAAAATAATATAAAAATTACGTACTCTTTAAGATTGGAGTATCTCGCAACGGTATGATCATCAGCGATTCTCTTCTTAAACTAATTCTGTTTGACAAGTGGTTATTTCATCAGAGTTTACTTTCTCATTGTTTTTGGTTATCGTTAAATACGTCATTCTAAAAATAATTGCTAA
The DNA here is from genome assembly GCF_010416935.1 of Polistes fuscatus. NCBI lineage: Eukaryota > Metazoa > Arthropoda > Insecta > Hymenoptera > Vespidae > Polistes > Polistes fuscatus. The sequence continues at coordinate 2,435,723 of NW_025113075.1, forward strand.
ATATCTATAACATTATATTATATGATTATGATGAATATATTCATTCTAATTGGAAGCTTTTTATCTTGAACAATTATGTGATAAAAAATTTATATAGGTACTTTTTTGGAAACCCGCATTTATGTTTAAACGTTGCAATTATTACGTAATTGTATTTATAATTGCGATAACGTTATACTTCGTGAAATTAGCATTAACGTAATAGCATACCGTTAATGTACATATTTATATGAAGAAAAGTAAACAAAAACAAGCCAAGCATGCAAACACAAAGAAACAAAACACAATAAACAAATCACACTAGAGCTCCAAACGGTTTGTCTGAATGAATGGTTATAATCTTTCAGATCTCGTTTTCGCACGAAAGGTGTGATCATAATTGGTATCGTGGTTGCAGTGATCCTCACAATAATCATTGCTGTTGGCCTTTACGCCATCCATGACAGTTTAAAATATCACGAAAATGAAGGGACTCTGTTGCCACCAGATCCGGAGTACAACCAGCCACCATCCTGGAGCAAATTGAGGGTCTTTAAACGTGGTGCAGTTTGTGCCGATGGTGCACCATGCGCCGTCATTGGCAAGTGGGTGATGACTCAAACAAACAACGATATATTTAACATATTTATTGTCCCGTGTGTTATATTAGGTTGAACCAAAATCTCGTGGATTTTTTCAATTAATCATTTCAAAATAAATTTTACAATTAAAATTAAAACAATCCATTGTGCAATTTATAATACAATTAAATTGGTTCACCCTAATTAATTGTAGCACAAAGTTGAAAATTTTGCTAATAAATATTGGAATGTACGATTTTATTTATTTTTTCTTTTCGTCATATTAGAAACATATTGGAAAAAAATGGCTCGGCGGTGGATGCAACGATCGCCTCAATGATATGCAACGGTCTCGTAAACATGCAAAGTTTGGGCCTTGGTGGTGGATTTCTTATGACCATTTACGATAGATCAACTGGTCAAGCTTACGTATTAAATGCGAGAGATAGAGCACCTTTATCAGCTAACGCAACTATGTACATTGATAAACCTAAACACGTTTCTTCGATCGGTAAATAATATTTTATATTTTATGAATTTTATTAGATAATTTTTCTTATTATCTAAAGAGAACACCTTTTATAAAAGAGAGTAAGACAATCCATTGAATACTTTTCTTCCAATTCATTTCTATGAGATATTATTGTTCATATTATATTTACAGTCAATGATTTTAGGTCCCCTTTCTATCGCGGTACCTGGAGAAGTGGCCGGTTATTGGGAAGCTCATAAAAGATTTGGCAAATTACCATGGGCAGATCTGTTTCAACCTAGTATCGAATTATGCGAAAAGGGTTACAATGTATCCAAAATTCAATACGACGGATTTGGATACAACGAGAAGAATATTTACTCGGATCCTATTTTAAAGTTAGTCACAGTGGTTTATTTAAATATCTTTTATTTTTGTTTTAAACTTCTATCCTATTCTCATGCATATCCTTTTGTTTCTTTTTCCTTCTTTTTCGTAAATCTTTAGAAAATTATTCGTCGATCCGAAAACGAACAAATTCATCAACATTGGTTCGATCGTAAGACCCAAAACATTATGCGAAACGTTAAAAATAATTGCTAGAGAGAATGCTACGGTATTGTACAATGGAACGCTTGGTGAAACGGTCGTTGAAGATTTACAAAAGAGAGGCAGTATTATTACCATGAAGGATTTCAATGCATTTAGGTATGTAAAACAAATGTTAAATGTTAATTCACGTTATCACGGATATAAATTGTTATAAAGGAACATTTAGAATTAATGACAAGTTTGAACATTGTTCAGAGCTACGTGGGAGAAACCAGTTGTGAACAAATTTTCAAATGGTATAAGACTTTTTACACCGGGAACACCAGGCAGCGGAAGTTTGCTCAGTTTTATTCTAAACATTTTCGATGGCTTCCGATTTACGTCCGAGAGTTTGTCGGACTTCAATTCGACCATCGTAACTTATCATAGAATGTTAGAAACCTACAAATACGCTTATGCCTTACGAGGTAACATGGGAGATAAGGATTTTGTCGATATGACGGAAGTATGTTGTTTTGTTTTTTTATTTTTTTATTTTTTTATTTTTCTTTTTTTTTTTCTATATCCCCCTATCGAATCTAATTAAAATATTTTACATTGTATTACATATAATTGAGTCATTTATTTTAATAGCGACTTAAGTATGCCTTCTTTTATATATTTTCCCTAAAATGTTTTTCATTATAGTTAAGTTTTAGTTGTATTAATCATCAATGACAAATATAATAATAGACCTAGGTCACTTCTAAAATATAAACGGCTTAATTATATATAATAAGAACATGAAAAATGAAGTCATTTATTATTTACAGTTAAGCAATAATTTAACGTCCAAGGATTATGCGAATCAGATAAGAATGAAGATAGAAGATACTAGAACTTGGGATGATCCGAAACATTACGGGGCTTCCATTTATAGTAATACCGAAGATCACGGGACGGCTCATATTTCAGTTTTAGCACAAAATGGTGACGCCGTTTCGGTTACCAGCACGATTAATTACTAGTTTGTATATCTATTACATCATTTTGTCAATTTAAACTCTCCTAAACTTAAAATGATGATAAAACTAAACTTGAAATATTGTAATACTTTTGTTATTTTTGTTTGTTCGTAGCTTTGGCAGCGGAGTAACCAGCGAGAGAACTGGTATTTTATTTAACAACGCCATGGACGACTTTGGAATACCATTTAAAACTAATTACTTCGGAGTTCCACCTAGTCCCAACAATTATATCGAACCTGGAAAACGACCGATGTCCTCGATGGTACCTTCGATTTTAATAGATGAAAATGGAGACGTTAAATTGGTCGTTGGTGCATCGGGTGGTACTAAAATAACGACTGCTGTCTCTCAGGTATAACGATAAACATATGTGCCCATAATTATGAAAGTGGTCTAAGTCATATATCTCTTGTTTCGAGATATTTGAAAGATTACATTTGAAAACTTAATGAATTCCATATAACGTTGAAATAACAACCACTATCTAACGGTTCATTTTTAACAATATCGTGAAAATTACATTGAATTCATTGAGTTTCAAATAATGTGGTGTGAAATAACAGATAAACTTATCTTTTTTTCTAATTTTGACTTATGTTAGACCACTTTCATATATAATTATGGGCACATATATCTTTCTTTTATTATTTTCCAATTCGTGACACCTACCAATTGTTTTATTGAAATAATTGGATTTGTTAATGGTATACAATGAAAAATAATTCTCTTAGGTGATTGCCAAAATTTTATGGATGGGAAATACGGTTAAAGAAGCCGTTGATGCCCCAAGAATACATCATCAATTATTTCCTGCTGAAGTTGCTTACGAGTATGGTGTACCCAAACAGGTGATCGACGGTTTGAAGAATTTGGGATACAAAACGTCTCGTTATAGAGAACGTGGTAGCGTTGTATGCGTCATTTTCTGCCATAACGGTACAATACACGCAAATGCGGATTACAGAAAGGGTGGCGACGTTTATGGCATCGATTGAACCCTGTCTCTCTCTCTTTCTTTCTCTCTCTCTCTTTCTCGTTAAATATTTTTTTCATGTGAACAAGAAAAAAAAACAAACACAAAACGCAAGCCATTTTCTAGTACAATTATTTCCAATTCTAATAAAAAGTTTTACACGGTATCTTGTTATATGTGTATGTATATTTATCATCGTATATGTGTGTGTGTACGTGCGTGTGAGTATGCGTGTACGTGTCCATCCTACCGATCACTGTTTATCCTAATAATACTACCACCAATGTAATTTATTTCAACGAAAAACAGTTGTGATAACTTTCATTTGCGATAAGACATTGCCAAGCAATATAATATGCACATTAACTGCTAATATTTATTTTTAAAAAACGTATAATACCCGTCGTCGTTCATTCGTTTGCATATCGATGCGTATAGTGTGAAAAAAAAAAAACAAGAACGCGACTTTTTACGCGGGCTTAGCAATGAATTTTCAATTGATTCATTTCAATTAGAATTTTTCAATTCCAATGTCTACTTAACATGTCAAGATTGGGAAACCGTTTTGCGATTTACATAAGGTCATGGTAAACAAGGCCATTTAATTCCGTCCCACGTCGATTGTTGTTTACACGTTTCGCGTATCTACGCGAATATTGGCCCCTAACGATTGATTCCTCGCGAAAAATTCGAATTCTGATTAAGTATGATGCTATACTTTAGATACTAGACACCCCCCTGTCCCTTCCTATCTACATTGGTATACTTTTACACTAATATACAGGTATACACACAAATACAAAGGTCTCCCAAAATACGATTATCTTGATTGAACCAGTTTCCGTAGTTTAATCACCTCTAACTCCTACGTTATCATTTATGTTTTCTAATCGAAACAAATCGATTGATTCATTTCAATTGCCAGATCTCTAATCTCGTTCCATTTGTTATTATCCAGTTTTGATAAATATTAACACTAGGAAGATTAATATACTTTCTCGTCACGACAACGACAATTTGCATGTTTGCAAAGATCTAAATATTTGACAAAGTCGAACAATGAAATAACGAGATACGTTAGAAGAGTTTAAATAAATATAGCAAATTAAATGAAAAGACTATAATAATAATAATAATAAAAATAAAAATAAAAAATATGCTCACGTTTGTATGCGTGTACGAGTGTATACGTTTTTATTCACGTCCATTTCGTGCAAAGTGAATTCTGATGATATTTCTAATCGAATTGGCCTTGGAGTTTGATAATGCGAATTCTCTTCTGACAGTTTTATCTCGATCTTTCAATATAAATAATATTATTATGGCATCGTTTTATCAACAATCGACGATTAGTCATAGCAATACTGAAATAATAAATGTCTTTTTCGCACCTTTTGTATACATACATATATAGATATATAAATATATATATATCGAAATAAGTATGTCAATATCTCGTGCATGTTTTCATGTGCAAATAAGATAAATTACTTCGTAATGATGTACTTTTTGTTTCATTACAGACCTGTCAAAAATTAAATACAGGTATATGAGAGAAGAAAATTAATTGCGCGTATTATGTATGAAAACGTAATATTGCGTTACGTTAAATATTTGGAAAAATATTATTATGTTTGTAGAATCGAATCGTTATTATTACGAAAATATAAATAATATGATGAAATTGTCAAAAAAAAAAATCATAATACACGTGTCTTGAATTGATAAACATTCGAAATTTAAAACTCGTACACGATCATCTAATCTAATTGCGATAAGTTCAAACGAGATTGGAATTGATGTAAACTGGAAAGTTATACTTAATCTTTTATGTTTGATTAAAGATAACAGAAAATTTCGAGAAACTCTTGTAGAATTCAATCGACTTTACGAATTTTTTCGTAATCGCATTTATATTAATATCAAATTACAATGAGGAATCAGTTTAATTCAAACAAATATCGTATCTTTGCTCTTTTGCTGATATAAATTAAGATCGTAATTTAAAAGGAAAAATATATATATATAGATATAGGAAATACGATATTATCTACCGAGCGAGTTAAAATCACATCTACGTTTACACGTATGTGTATATATATATATATACTTTCAGTTTATATTTATTTTGTATATAGTTAGCGCACTTATCCGAGCATAAACATTATGGACACTAGCGCAGCTGTTAACAGTGCGGATTATAGGAATGAACAAAAACGACGCAAAATGATCTTTCTTCAAACAACTTACTTATCTCGAAACTTCGATGTAACGTTTTTTCTTTTTTTGATTTTTTTCCATTATAAATTACAAAAGCTTAATTAATAAATAATAAAAGATATTAGAAATATATTTTGGTCGTTAGAAGCGGTGGAAGAAAAATACAAAAAATTAAAAATAATACGTTGCGTTGTATTCGAAGATAAAAGTAAGCACAGTTTAGTTTTGTTATGATGCGCGTTGTACGTTACTGCGAAATAATACGCATGCGTAAACACTCGAGCTTATCCTATAAAAGAAGGGACGCAAGGACGTCATTGAATTTAGTTTCGAATCGAACGTTAACTCGTTACCACGATCGCAACGCGAAAGGAAAAAGTTTATTTTTTTGTGCAGTATTCTTAATCTCACCCACCCATCTCAGCTGCTGCTTTTGCTGCTGCTGCTGCTGCTGTTGCTACGACGCATTATTTTTATCTAAATCTCTTTCTTTGCGTGATTACGAGAAAAGCAGAAATTATGTCCGATAACTACTACGTCGACGAATACGAGCACTTCAACTACGATTACGACAAGCACATATTTACTGGTCACGGTGGGAAACAACGTTCAAAACGCGAAGCCGACGCTCATACTAATCATTTCGATCCGAGTGGCCATTCCAGAAAGATCTTAACGAAGCTAATGAATTCCGAACATAACAAAAGGCAACAAGGGAAGACCAAAGCGTAAATCGTTGTGTTGGGTAAATTCGATTAACCGTTATTTTTCTTTTTTTTTTTTTTTTTTTTTTCTCTCTTTATTTTTCATTTCGCTTCCATGGAAAATCTATAATATAATTTGTATACATACATATATATGTATATATATGTATGTATGTATGTATGTATGTAGGTATGTATACTTGATGACTAATAACGTTTACCTTGTCATTTCTATTGTCTTATTTTCTTTGTGCTGAAAAAAAATAATACATTTGAACTATTAAATCGCATTATATACGTTTTCACTTAATTTAAATATAATTTATTACGTTTTACTATTACGCAATAACAACTCGTAACTTCTCTACCATTGAAAATGAATAAATCGATCTTTCCGATATATATAACTACGTCTTACTCTTCTTATCGCGGCCGCCATTTTAAATGCTATCGCTGATTTACGCCCAACATTTCGTAAGAAAAAATATTATTGTAATTAATTTGAAAGAAGACAAATTTTTTCGAGATTTATTTATTTATTTATTTAACTTTGTTATTTTAAAAATTAATTTACATACAAAACAATGAATTGATTTAATTATATAACAAATATAAAAAAATAATATATATCTTATGTGATTTTCTTTTGTTTGTTTTTATTTGTTTCAGGTCTTTGACGTTGGGGCCGCCGCGTATCTCGTAGGAGGGATTATCTCTCATCCTCGATACTTCCTTTCATTACAAGATTATATACGGACATTTTCTCAACGATTAAAATTTCCATGTTGTCTGTCGTCGACAAATGCATTTATTCATATCTATCAGAACAAATTTTCATTCGCAATAAAATTTTTAAATAAGGATAGATCGCGCGCGTTATTATATTATATGATATCGGAATAATTATCATTCATTCTGTATTTCATAATTTATGACGCAACTTTCTTTCTTTCTTTCTTTCATTTTATTTTATTTTTATTTTTATTTTTATTTTTGATTTCTTTATCGGATCTATTATTAATATAAATATATTCGATTATGGAGTTTGTGTTTTGTATCCAACATCTTATTGATCACGTTCCACCAGAGCGTCAATGATCAACATCATTTACATATATATAGAGATGATTTGTTAGTTTTTAAATAGAGTTGTAATCGTAAGCTTTGTCAGATATATATATTCTCTTTTTCTTAAAGTAACAATTAGATCTCTAACTAGTGAGGGAGAAAAAGAAAACGAAAAGAATTCAACAAAAATAAGCTTTATTTTCTTATATTGTTAGCGTGTTTATTATTTCGCTTAATCTATTATTCGTAGTATGAATAATAAGCTTTAGTTTTTCTAAGTTGTATCATGAAAAATCTTTGATACTTAAGTTAAGTTATCCTTGTGTTAAACTGTGAGTAATAATTATATAGATATTAAAATAAGGATTTAATAAAATAGAATATCTTTTAAAACGTTATATTGACTCTTTATTGTATATATTATTTACAATATATAAATCTAAATTACATATACAATAGAAAATCATATATACAAATTATAAGATTTACATTCTTCGTGGTAACAAAAATCGATTAATCGTAAATATATAATATAAATCATTTATCGGTTTCTTTTTATAACGAAAAAAAAAAGAAAATTTATATTTGCTTGAAAAATCAATCTTTTTCATAAACTAATAAATTACATAAAAACTATAATATATGTCAATAAATAAAATAATTACTTTAATTTATATTTCACGAAATCCAATTCTTGTTTTAAAATACCGGTTAATAGAAACTCTGTAGATTGCACCGTTATTCCTTCTGGTGCTCTTACCAGCCATTTATCCGTCTTATTCAAATCTTTGTCATTGCTTATGATTACTGTTTTTACTGGCAATTTCATAGGTGCGCGTAAAACAGCTTTACCCCCGCACGACGCAATCATAGCTTAAGATAAAAAGAAATTAATTGATTTATATATTTATATTTATATTATTTATAATTCATATTTTTGGTATTAGTATAGATATATAAGACTCACCTTTCAATTCTGGTATAGGTGGTGAAACTATATTTGGAGTAATTAAAACCGTATAACCGTCTAACAATTGTCGTTCTTTAGCCTTTTCCAAGCTCTTTCTCAATCTAAATCCGTATTTTGCTTCCATAACTGGATCCTTTAGTAAATAATTGCTCCAATCTAAGAAATGTCCAGCACGTTTGCTTTCGAGTAACCAATTAATGGATACTATTGGCATTGCTTTTGCTAAAGTACAAAGAAATTTAGTTGTCCTACGTATTTTATCTGTAACCAATATAGTACACTCAGAAGGATCGTCCACCTTGACACCACCTAAACAATAAAATGGTTAAGTTAAATTTAACACGCAATTATACGATTAATTGATATTTATAATAAAAAGTGGAAAGAAAAGTACCTAATGCTTTTAATACTTTGACATATTCATCATCCGTTAAACCGGTAAAAAGAACTTTTTCTTTTGGATTAGAAAGTGACGAATTCGAATTCACATTAGATATAGATTTACGAGTATCCGACGAAGTTTTTATATTAATTTCTACATCCATTAAAAGCTCTAACTTGCTTTTTTTTCTTTTTTTCAAAATAGTAGTATTATTTTGATCTATCTCTTTTTCCATATTTGTGGAATTTCTTGTAGATGAATTCCTTGTAGATGGTGGAGATCTTTTATTTCTATCATTGCTGATCAATGAATCATCCGTTATAGAATCAAGAGACGATTGCGAAGTATTATTTTTACTTAATCTCTTTTGTTTCGCTCGCGATACTCGTATTTTGTTCTTTTCATTACTCGTTTCACCTTTACGGAAAACATTACTACTATTGTTTAAAGAATTGTCATTCGAATTGACGTCATCCAATTTTTTACGTTTCCGTCCAATATTTTTCGGCTTATTATCATTAATCAAAGAATTTGTCATGATCATAGCAACTTCTTGCGACTCCTCTCCCATTTCTTCTTCAAATGTGTCGTGTTTCTCCTCGCTTTCTTTATTAATCATAGATCGAGAATTACGTTTCGGTATTTCGTTTTTTTTCTTTCTAGTATTTCTCTTGATCGTTTTACTTCTCGTATTAATGTCAGGTTTATCATTTGAACTCTTAACGCTAACTGTGTTTTCTTTTGCGCTTGATCTTTTATCCATCGAACGTGTCGATCTTTTATTTTTCTGAGAGATCGAACTTTTAGTCATTTTGTTTGAATCCTTGTCATTTTCATTTAACGTCGTATCCGTTGCGCTCTTGTCGATAGATTTAGTTTTATTCATTTTAGATGACGCGTCAGATTTATCGGCAGTTTTTGTTTTACCATGAAACCTTTTATTCTTATTCGTTCGCTTTACCAACGCCACAGGAGTAGATGAATTTGAAAGAGTGCCAGATATAGTAACCTCTGGCAAACGAGACAAAATGTCATCATCTTCATCTCGTAAATCAGTTTGGAAATTGGATTTAGCTAATTTAAATGTTTTACCATTTGTAACGTTAATTTCTCCGATTACTTGCGTACTCGCTGTCTCATAATCGATATCTTCTATACTAGAATTACATTTGCTTACGTCAATTCTATTTGCTTGTAACTTCTTAACTGAACCGGAATTATTCTTACTTTCTATGTTTATTATTTGTGTATCTATCGGATAAATATCAGTATCATTTTTTTCCTTCTCCTGTTTGTCACTTTCATTAACACGGCAAGGAAGCCCAGAAAAATCTATTATTTGCGTATTTAACGTTTCCATATTATCAATATCATTTTTTTCTTTATCAATTTGTCCTTTCTTTGGATTTGGAATGCAATCAGGTAGGGTAATCACTTGAGTTTCTACATCATTCAAATCAACATTATCTTTCTTTTTCTTATTATTTTCTTTAACCGAATGTGAAGAATCATTTTTCGACCGAGAACGCTTGATCGCTGGCGATGCAAGATCTCTTTCTATGCTATTCAATTTTTCTACTTGATCGTTAGTATTTGTTTTCTTTATGGGTGTACTCGTTGAACCAATGGCTTTGCATTTTTGTTCCATCGTTGTCGTGTTATCGATATTACTAACATTTTCATCGCATTTTTCTGTTATTACTTTCTGTAACGATGAATTTTGCATATTTTTCAAATATGAATCGATATTAACATGTTGCGTAGCCGCTTCAAATATATCATCCGATTCGTAACTCGAATTGCGATCGTTCTGCTCGCATGATGCGTTAACATTTATTTCTGAACTAATATTTTGTTTGCTCATATTTTGTAATATTTCTCGAGCCGACTGGTTTGTGAATGTACAAGAGACAGATTTTTTGGAATATTCCTGTATCGCCGTAATTGTACAATTATTCTTATTCAAAGTTGAATGAGTAATCTAAAAAGAAGATGAATAATTGTATTTTTTAATAATAGTTTACTTTCGTTTCTAGTTATATTGCTTTGTATATTAATATTATCTTCACCAATAATGAATCTGGAGATTTTAAATCTGAAACTGTTACGCTATTCTGATCGACACGTTCAGGAGTTTCGGGGATGGTTAATTCCTTTCCCGAATGACATGATTTATAAATTGTTTTTATCCTGCCGAATTGAATTATACTATTATTCTTTAATTCATAATAACGTACAGGACGTAAAACAATCTGCAATAAAAGTGTATCATTTTAGATTATTTTGATAATTAGCACATAATAATTATATTTCTTTAGAATCTATAAAATTTGTTTACGTATAAATGAACTCATAAACTTACATTGTTAAGTATTGTTTTATTGCAAGAATTCAAATCACTTATCCATGAGGTCGTTGGATATGAATGTGCTTCTATCTCTGCATGATATTTTGATATACTCTGTTATAAAAATATTGTTAGAAAAAAAGGAAATATAAATAGTTATCCATTAAATATAACAAACAAAATACCTGATCCTCCAAATGAATATTACAATTGGAATTACGTCCTATATTACTAATTCCTTCATAAATAGGGTATGATTTAGAATCGACAATCAATACACCAACCTGAAACATTGATCATTATTTAATTACCCAACTATCGTTGAAAATAAATCTTATGAATCTTGATTTATTACCTGTACATTCTGTACTTTATCCGGTACCATTTCAATCTTTTGTGTAGCTGCATCGTCATAATCATGATAAGGTTGAGTTTCTAACAGATCCATATCAAATTACGAATTCAAATACAAAGGCTTAGCTTTTTAATTACCACAGTTACATATCTTGAAAATATTTATAATAAATAAATAATATTTAACAAAAAACGTGTGACATTTGTATATAATACGTATAATTTTTCACATAATACAAAAGAAATATAAGCGAATAACAAATAATAATACAGTTAACTACAGAACCGACACGAATAATTTAAACAGCATTTATAATAAAATTAAAAAATTTAATTATCATAATAGAACATAACAATAGAGGACATCATAATATTGATTGTTTGATTACATGTTGTAGCATAAAGGTTTTTAGGGTAAAGTCTTATAAATGTTAAGTGTAGTTTTTAATATGAAATGTTTTTTGAAGTCCCAATAAAGGGACGAAACGTACAACTAGATCAAAACAATAAAGTTCCAAGAGAATTTCTAACCCGTCCAAATTTCCTGTGATACCTATTTTAATAAACAAATACGTTTATTCGAAAGTGTAAGTATGATGTGAAAGTTTGTACAAGTAATATTTCTCTTCATATGTGTTTAAGTAAACAATTGTTTAAAATAATAAAAAATAAATAATAAATTAACCTTACCAAATATTGCCGTTCTAAAAACACGTTTTCTTTTAGTAAGAAATAACGAGGGAAAAGTAATTTATGTGGCCGCCACGCCAGGGCTTGGCGCTTCGGCAGTCTTACCGTCACGCCTCTGGCGGCGAAATTGTATATTAAAAAGACCCCACGTACCCGAACAACCGTTGCTATTCGCTCTCTTCCATCTGTTTTTAACAATGATTTGCCACTTTAGTTTAATTCGCCATGTTGTTTACATCACGGATCAGCTGCAACTGACAATCGAAAAATTCTAGCGTATTTTTAATTCACGATTAAATTTCGTCTTTTATCCTCATTTAATATGTAATTAATTGTACTTGTAAGTATAATTATTATATTTTTCCAAAATAATATATGTTTTATTACATTATATATATATATATATATAAATATAAAATATATAAATGTGAATATAAGATTTTGTATAAAAATATTTCAATGTGCGTTTTTAGAATTACTCTTTTACTTCTGATAATTTCACAAGAAGATTATCTTTTGAAACGTTATCACCGACCGAAAACAAAACATCTTCGACAATTCCGTCAATAGATGCTTTAATTACGTGCTGTAAAAAAAAATAATAAAAGTTTATGAACGTTATGACCAAACGAAGAAGTTATGAAATATTTGTATAAATTTCAATTAGAATCAACTTACTTCCATTTTCATAGCTACGATAACAACTAATGCATCACCTTGTTGAACCTTATCACCTATTTTAACAAATATTTTTTCTATTATCCCAGACATAGGACTAATTGCTGCCGAAGGTTGTAGTTCTACATTTTTGGTAAGCTCCGATACAAATTTAGGATTGGGAATATTCAATTGCCATTCTTGACTCTAGAAGATAAATTTTTAGTGTATGAATATTTAATTACTAATAATTAGGAATTAATTGATCAACTTACATTAGTAAATAAGTGCAACCTATTTCCAAGTTTAGTAACTTTTGTTTTCGTAATTACTCCGTCTATTTCTATATTTAATTGTAACGCATTATTTATTTTCTTCAATGTACCATGTACTCGTCTCCATGGCCCAATATTGTTGACTCTCATAGAATATATTTCAGGCTCGACATATTTTACACTCACTTCCATGTTTTTATCGTTGACAGTAAAGTTCAATGTTCTATTTAATATATGATTAAATCTAAATCCAGTTTCTGTAGCAAATGGGCTAAAAGGATTATTTGTTTTTAAAGATATAGTTAAGGCATTCATTTCTTCGTATAAAATTAGCGCGAGGGCACTTTGCATCAATACGCCATTAGGAATATGTAAATCTGGAAATAATTCTTTACTATTTTCCTCTATGAAACCCGTATGAACTTTTCCATTTTGAAACTTGGGATGAGAGCATATATCTTTAATGAATTCAATATTTGTATCGAGCCCAGCTATCTAGAAACATTTAATTTTCTCATTTAAAATAACAACAAATACTTTTCATCGATTAATATGTTTCTGTACTAAATTTATAAACTTACATTATATTCACTAAGTTTAGATCTAAGAATTCTAAGTGCTTCATTTCTGTTTGCTCCCCAAACAATTAATTTAGCTATCATCGGATCATAATGAACCAGCACATCGTCGTTTTCCTTAACACCGGTTTCAATTCTAACAGTTTCCGATGCCTCAGGAGTTCTCAAATAAGACAAATGTCCAGCTCCGGGTAAAAAACCATTTCTTGGACTCTGTAATGAAATAAGAAAATAAAATGATAAAACATTAATTAAATATTTAAGTATTGATATATGAGCAATGACATTATTTAAATAGTATACAACATAAAATATAAATATTTACTTCCGCATAGATCCTAGTTTCAAAAGCGTGTCCATGAAGATGGATTTCTTCTTGCTTTAAAGGAAGTATTTCACCAGCAGCTACTTTTAATTGCCATTCTACGAGATCCAATCGCGTAATTGCTTCCGTGACAGGATGTTCTACCTGGAGACGCGTATTCATTTCCATAAAGTGGAAATTGTAGTTGGTTGGATCCATTATAAATTCTACAGTACCGGCTCCGACGTAACCTACAGCCTTTGCCGCACGGACAGCCGTCTCTCCTAATTCTATTCGTAGTTCTGGAGATATACCAGGCTATACGACAATGCAGTACATAAACTTTAAGATTTTGTTTTTTTTTAATCTAGTTATTGTTATCTTACTTTTTAATTAATATTGTCTTTCATAATAACGCAGATAACATACAGCAGGTGCTTCTTCTATCACTTTCTGATGTCTCCTTTGAATAGAACAATCTCTTTCAAATAAGTAAACTGCATTGCCATGTTTGTCTGCAAATATTTGTACCTCAACGTGCCTCGGTTTTTCAACGTATTGTTCCAAAAGAACAGCCGAATCACCGAATGCTTTTTGCGATTCAGTTCTTGCCGATTCCAAAGCATCCAAAAATCCATTTTCATTTAAAACAATCCTCATACCTTTACCACCTCCGCCACGTATCGCTTTTATCATTAATGGGAAACCAATTTTTTTGGCTTCAGATAGCAAAGTTTCATTGGATTGATCGTCTCCATGATAACCTATCGAGAAGTTATTAAAATTATGATGAAAAATAATATATGATATAAAATATTTTGTAATTTTGTATAACCGTAATCATTGAATACCTTCTATAACAGGTACGCCAGCATCAGCCATTATTTTCTTTGATTTATTTTTTATACCCATATCTCTAATTGCGCTTGCAGGAGGTCCAATAAAAATGACATTTTCTTTTTGACAAAGTTCTGCAAATTCAGTATTTTCAGAAAGAAAACCATATCCTGGATGTATCGCTTGGCATTTTGCTTGTTTAGCGACGGATATTATTTTGTCTTGTCGTAAGTAACTTTGACTAGATTGGGCCGGACCAATACAATATGCTTCATCGGCAAGATTCACGTGCATTGCATTTCTATCCGCATCACTGTATACTGCTACAGTTTTTATTCCTAATCTTTTGGCTGTCCGTGATATTCGACATGCTATTTCTCCTCTATTAGCAATAAGTACCTACAATGTTAACAAATTTTATTTTACTAAAATAATCCTACTGTAGAATATAAGAAAAAACAAAAAGAATAAATTTTACTTTGTCGATTTTTACAAGTTGCGTTGGGTTAGTTGTCTGTGAATACGCCTTCGAGGTTAATAAATTCCTATAAAAAAACAATCATTATATGTGTGTGTATAAGAATATTAATAAAAATATTTATTAAATAGTTCCTTACGTTTTTAATAAAAGTTGAACTTTTCTAGAGTGATACATGATTTTGACAGTTATATATTGCAACATAACATTAAATACCCTGTTAATGAATTATAATTTTTATAATTATCATAATTATTTCACTGCAGAGTAAAGATGAATGCGTAATTTAGATCATCATGATTTTCATATTTAATCGTTGTTACAAGGGTTATGTACCACCATCGAATGAAGAAATAAAACAAGCCATATCTGAGTATTTCTCATTTCACAATATATATTATCTTTCAAAAATATATTTCAGTAACTAAATATATGAATAAGAGCTTATTGAGTAATCCATTTGTGGTATCAGAGTTCATTTGGTTTAACGTACTGATAAGAGAAAAATTTATTATCTATTTATGTACGATAACGCAAAATATAATACATATAGTTATGCATCTATATGCATAATATAATGCATATAATTTTTAACGTTCTATTTATTCATTTTATAAGAAAATTTAGCTGAATATTATGTAATTGTTTACGAATTTTTCTTGTTTTTAAATAAATTTGATCGATGGTTGGAAAAAAAAAATATTGGCCCTTGGGGGGATCGAACCCGCGACCTTCGCGTTATTAGCACGACGCTCTAACCAACTGAGCTAAAAGGCCAGTTGAAAGACTACTTGCAATAGTAAGACTAATCCCTCACCATGTATTATTTTGATATTAAATTGGTTACTGTATATTATATATAGATATATATATAATTATAAAAGTGATCTAACAATAAGTCAAAAATTAAAAAAAATAAATTTATCAGTTTCTTCATATCACATTAGTTTCAACTAAAGTAATTCAACGCAATTTTTACGATATTATCAAAAATAAACCATTAGATAGTGCTTGTTATTTCAATATTATATCGAATTATTTATGTTAATGTTTAAATGTAATTCTTTAAATATTTTAAAACAAGAGATATGTGACTTAGACCACTTTCATAGTTATGGACTCATATATATATTTAGGATCCAAACAATATTGCATATACGCATAATAATCTTATAGTAGCATAAATCTTAGAAACACTTTCTTAGTCATTTTTTAATGTGTTTAAGTATTTATTAGATATTACAATAATTAACAAATACTAAATAATATGTATTATAGTTTAGTCTTTTCTGGTTGCGTATTGATTTTTTTCAACGGAGAATATACTAAACCTAAAAGTACACAATCTGCTTCTAAGATAGTAGTGTCTGTATTTGCGCCTAAAAACCTTGCAGATAATTCCAGGTCCTTTATCTTTAAAGTTACCAATGAACCCCTAACATAAAATCTGAAATAAAATTTAACTTCAAATTATCAATCCATTTGCTTAATATAATATAATAAATATTGAAGTAAATAATATAAAATACATACTCTCCATTTTTTAAAGGTCTAGTACATACGCAATGGAATTTCCATCCAAAATCTATGTACAAATCATCATTAATGGTTTTAAATATTTTCCCTACCACCCTCTTTCCTTCTGGATCTCCTAACTGCAACGTAATGACTTGTAATACAAAATAAATGTAAAAATCTATAAATTTCTAAGTAAATAAATATAAAAAGCATACATTCATAAATTCTGACTGACGCAATAAAGAAATAAAGGTAGCCGGTTCTTTGGTTTTTATCGGTGTATCAATTTGTGAAAACTTTTCAAATGTCTGCGCAAATCCACTCAACTTTACTTCTGGTTGTGCTAAATCTTCGAGAGATTTCATTTCACTAGATTCGGTATTAGAAATTGATTCATCAGATTTATTTAAAGGACTATCAGATGATTTTATTTCTTTAATCTCGGTTTGAGTATTCTCAATCTCGTTCATGCCATCGTCTGGAGGTTTTTCACTACTGAATGATTTTATAGATGTTCTATTCGTTCTGATGACATTGATTAAACGTAACTGTTTCCATAATATTTCAAATCGTTGCATTGTTTATAGTAGCAGACAATATGTTTTTTCTTTTAATTTATAGGTTATATTTATAGGTTATATTTATAGGTTATATTTATTGGTTACAATTTTGTTTTGTATTACTTCAACTTAAAAAAACTTAAAGTTCCATACGTGTGAGAGATTTACATGGATTTTCTTTTTATAATTTTGGCTATACTGAATTATTCTACTAGGATTTTAACATACAGAAATGTTAGATATTGGTATTGATAAGCGCCGGTATAGTGCGCACACGCTGAAAATCAGTTTAGTATGGTTAACGCAATCGTACTTTAGAGTAAATGTTTTATTCGAGAGTTTCTTTAATTTAATAAAAAGTATAATTATGAAATTAGGAACGCATCAGAAAATATTTATTGGATGGTAGGTGCGTATAAATATTCTTTAGCTTCCCAAGATATTATAACTTTTAATTGTTATTAGATTTATTTAATTATTTATAACCTCAAATAAAAATGTACAATTCGCAAGTGTTACCATTTCCACGTGTATACGTTATTGGCTTGTTTTAAGGACAAATTAATTAATATTTTGTTTGAATGCTCTCATTATTGTAATGAATTGTTACAGGGCTATTGTTATTTCTTTTGGAATATATAGCTTTAGCTTATCAAGAAAATACGTAGATGCTAAAAGGTACGAGATTATGAAAATAAGGCAGCGTATGCGGCAATTTGATATTGAAGACGAATAATCACTTAAAATATTTAATATCAAATTTATTCGAATCGAGAGTAAAAAAAAATGGCAGCTCTACCGCAATTAGATGAGGAAAAAATCAAATTGGTCCAAGATTTGGAACTAGAAATGATGTCCGATATGTATAATCGTATGACTTCTGCATGTCATCGAAAATGTATTCCACCAAAATATACCGAACCGGAATTAGGAAAAGGAGAATCAATATGTTTAGATCGTTGTGTAGCTAAATATTTAGACGTACATGAACGTATAGGAAAAAAACTTACACAAATTTCCATGCAAGAAGATAATTTTATGAAAAATAAAGTAGACGAGCAACCAAAGACAAGTTAAATTATCCATCATATATTTTTTGCTGAATAATGATGGTGCTACAATTGTTTAAATCATTTCTTATTGACTTTATAACTTATTCAGATAGAAGAAGCGAGCAGTGAGTTGTCATACTGTAACATTATCGTTGCAAAGCATTAAATTATTGTAGTTCATGCATATTAATACAATGGCAAATAAAGTACAACTTTGTATTTAATTACCAAATTGTTAATAAAGTTATACTTTAGAAATATTTATTATGAAGAAACGGTAATCTTTTTATTGTTTCTATGTATAGGTGGTTATATAAATTTTTAATTAAAATTAACTAGAACCTAACATTCAGCATTTATGTCCCACATAAATTATCAGTGAACACAAATTTATTTAATATAATTGATAGATTTGCGAAAATATGCTATTGAATACCTGTGTTAAAATAATATTATACAAAATTTAAAGAACAGGAAGATATTGTACATACATGTATATATATATATATATATATGCATGTATAGATATTAAAATAATTAAATCAATAGTATTGTAGAAAAAATTTATTTCTGTAATACACATTTGTAAATAGAAAAACTAACAAAGAAATTAAACAATTTCCACTAATTATGATAAACACAATGATTTCATTTCCGATAATAATGCATTATATTCAAATCTGAAAATTGTTCTTTCATCAAGGATTAGATTTGAATGCATTAAAAAATTGATCTTAATCATATCTTTGTTTTCGTCGTAAAGTTATTAGGCACATTTAATTTACACACATTTTTCGTCCTTCGTTGTCCAAGCTTAGTATCACACATGTGTGA
The DNA here is from genome assembly GCF_010416935.1 of Polistes fuscatus. Taxonomy (NCBI): domain Eukaryota; kingdom Metazoa; phylum Arthropoda; class Insecta; order Hymenoptera; family Vespidae; genus Polistes; species Polistes fuscatus. The sequence goes on from NW_025113075.1 coordinate 2,455,115, forward strand.
TATTATGCAAATATTACATTACTTTCAATTAACCCGCAGTTTTATCTTTTATTGGACGAGGTAACGCTAAAATTAACGTATGTTGTCCACCACCAGAAACTTGTATTATTGTTTTGCCTTCTAATTGTTTCCCTTTAACTAGTTGAGGTTCTTCTACATCTTCTTCTGCTCCTGTACCTAGTTGTCCACTTGTTCCCATTCCCCACGCATATAGATCTCCTAAAATTATCAGAAAGAATAAAGAGTAAGTTTTAGCAAGGTTTACATTTACGATATATATATAAACCAGTGGTGCATATATATATGTTTAAATACCTAATTCTGTAACCGCAAAAGATTGTGCGCTACCAGCTGATATATCGGTACATTTCATAGAACTTAAAGCAGAAACTAAAGTTAATTCCTTGGCATCCGAACAGTTAGGTCCAAGGCCCAGACGACCATATTCTTTACGACCCATTACAAAAACTTGACCTACATCATCTAAAGCAATGGTATGATGTTGACCACTACTGATATGCCTCCATACTTTCCCACTGAAAGTTTTTGATACTTGTGGATGAAAATGAGTAGAAGGTTCACTTAAACCTAAAAGAAAGACGTAAATGACATTTGTGTTTTTGTATTATAATAAATGTTAATAAATATAAATAGATATTTACCAATTTGATAATAATTGTTTAAACCAAAAACATATATATCTCCTTTACTATATTCTTTTAGAAAAGTACAATATGTACCCGCCCATATATCATTAAATTCTAATTTCTTAGTAATTTTAAATTCAACTATTCCAGGCTTTAACAAAGGTCCTATACCATGACGACTATTTCTACTAGCGGTTCTAGCAGCTATTCGTCCTAGTTGACCTTGCTCGCCGCAACCACAGGTATATACATTTCCAGATTCGCTAAGTAATACTAAATGATCAGCACCTGATGCTACTTTAACTATTTTAACATTAGGTAACAATTCTATAGGAAGTCTTTCATTTCCTTTTATCGTCAATCCCATAGTACCATGAGAGTCCTAAAATAATTCAAAAGTATTTAATATTAATTCACATTGTTAGAAGAGAAAAACGGTTACTCGAAAGAAGGATGCGACTTACTCTAAAAGAACCCCACGCGAAGACTCTACCATCTTCTAATAATGCAGCGCTGTGAGAGTCACCGGCTGTTACTTGAATAGCTTTAGCAGGTAAATCGACGCAACCCGGAACAGTCTCCGAGCCTTCTTTGGATGTATCCCTTCCAAGAGCGCCTTCATCGTTACATCCAAATGTTATTACCTCACCGGTTTGTCTTAAACAAACATTATGCATGCCACCAGCTGCTACAGTAACAACATCTTCAAATCCAGGAATAGTAGCAGGACGAATCTTTTCAATGACATCTTCTCCCAGTCCAAGTTGTCCAACATCGCCTTGTCCGAATGCAAGTATGTAACCGCCTGTATTGGATTGCCGTAAATTTGGTTTCAACTTTAAATCTGCCAAAGAGAAGTTTCAGAGTTTTTCTATAGTTTAATAATAATATGTCATGGGCTGAGACTAAGAAGATGAAAATGAATGATAAAGAAAAATAATTGTTACGAGTTAACGCGTTTAAGATTGAAATATTCCTAGTTAAATGGAATTTAATGGATGTGATCTAGAAAAAACAAAAAAAAATGCAGTGACCCTACTAAGCCCAGCAGTTAAAGAAATAGTACATTCAATCGTAACACGTAGAATTGTTTATTGACACGGATAAGAGTGAAATTAGAAGATTGCCGTGATAACGAGCTGATGAAATTGTTACCTTGCTTTTTTTTTAGCTGTTTGGACTTCTTTTGTCCCGTCGGAGGAACTTGGGCGGTTCGTTTAGTAGCTTTCCTTGGCGGCACTATAACATTTGTTAGGTTATGTTGATAAATGTTCTTTGAAAATATTTTTCATAACTGTTACACGTAGTCTTTAAGGCAATTTTAATATTGCCGTACTTATACATACTAATATTTTCCAGCACTTGCCGTGGAATACGATTGTAACGTGTTTTTTACTTGCTTGGCGCCAAAAGTAGCAATGCTTCCTAATCTAAACGTCCGTTGCGCAACTCGCCAAAAACCTAATGTCGGATTTCCAACAGAGAAACGATCGTAGCGCGGGCAAATCCTTTCCACATACTGCACTCTCGTATTTTTTCTTTAAAGAAGAATAAACAAATAATAAATAGGAAGACAATTTTTTATATTTATTTTAATATTTTTTTTTAATCATTTCTTTCTAAGAAAGAAAATAAAATTAACGTTATAGATTTTTATTCGACTAGGATTGTTTTCGGTTGTCCCCGCCACGGCACTTCCGGTTGTTCGCTTGAAATGATCTTCGCGCCAATTGATTGTCTTCTACTTTGAGAAAAATAACCTCTAGGAAAGTTAAGAATTATTAATTTTACATTATATAATTATTAAATATAATGCTCGTTAACGTTTAAATAAGATGAACGTATTTAAAATAATCATTTATTTATTTCAATCGTTGGAATAATTATTTTCGAAATAACATATCAAATTCGTTTCCGTTCGATCCTCTTATCGATATTTTGAAATCTCTTACATTTTTTATATCTACATACGAAACGACATTATCTAAAAATTCATTATAATGATTTTTTCTTTTATTTTTTAATTAAAAACGTATACACGTAATTATATAACCTTGTTTTGAAATAAATCGAGCCGAGACGCGTGTTTTCCGTTCCAAAAATCTTCGTCAAAATGGCCGCGACAACGCGTTAACTTTTAAACAGGTATAAATTTGTTGAAACATCAAAATTCTTGACTAATCATAGAAAAACCAACAATGACCTGTATACTTATATCATATATAATGTTCATGAATGAAATAAGATTTACTCGATAGTAATTATTATTATTATCAAAAAGTTAAATAATCTATTATTTAATTAAATAGATTCGAAGATATTTATTTCATTCGATCGATTAATAAATTTGATTTAAAATACTTAAATAAACCTTGTACTTCTTATTAATATTGCAATTATCTTTATTATTCGATTAAAATTTATATCTTTTTTTAAAAAGAAAAAAATATATATATATATAATTTATATAAAAAATATTTATATTTAATATTAATAAAATATTATATATATATATTTTTAAAATTAAAATTTAAAATAATATATACTTTTTCGATAATTGAAATTGATGAGAGTCTTTATCATAAAATTCCTATATAAAACTAAACGATATTATGATAAAAATCGTAAAAGATCACTCTGAAAATCAGTGATAAACGTAAAAGAAGATTCGTCAAATATTCCCGTCTATCAATCTCGTCTAGACTCGATTAGGAAACGGCTGGATGATGTATATTATGTACTGTATATATGTACTTGCGGGGTGGTTCTAACAACATCATAAGCCTGCCCGATGAATTCATAGTCCTTTTGGCAAGGTGGCGCCCGTTTGCGACTACTCCTACTAAATCGCGAATTAGTAGGCACAGGGAAGGTGGTGTATGACGTTCTAGCGCGAGTGAGGGTAAAAGGGTGAGAGGGTGAGGGTGAGAGAGGGTTGGGAGGTCGGTCCAGGAGGACCCGACAGAGGTAGAGGTGGTTCGTCGCGGTCATCAGAGGGGTCGGAAACGTCGGAGCGCGCGCCAGTCGAAGCCGAGACTTCGCTCGTGCAGCTTCTCTTCCTTTTCTCTTAGCACACGACTCACATTATTTCCTTACTTACCATTAGATTCGTATTATTTTCCTTTATTCGTCCGTTTCGAAAGGACAAAAAAAAGGAAGGAAAGGAAGGAAAGGAAGGAAAGAAGGAAAGGATCAACCTCAACAATTCGACACTTTTTTCTAATATTTCTTCTTAAGTTTTCCTAACGACATTTTTCTTTTATTTTTGTTTTTTATTTTTTCCTTTCGTTTTTATTTCGAATTAGTTTGATACAAAGTTAATACAACGATAAAAGTTCAAGGAAAAATTTCCTCCCCGGTTTCTCACGGTTCTGCCACGTGGGGAGAGAGAGGACGCGTGGGCTTCAAGGATTTACGCGAATTTTATTGGAAGATTTTTGTACTCTATTAAAAATCATAAAAGAAAAGAAAAGAGAAAAAACAAACAAACAAACAAACAAACAAAAGGGGAAAAAGAGAATCAACGATATTAGGATATAGAAGAGAGACATTTGGATTGATTTAGATATCAAGATTTTAGATTAACAAAGGAAACAAGATCTTTTCATGTAGAACCTTCGGACGTGGATCGCAATGATGAACCGTCGACGATCTATCTTGTTTCTCTTGCAGATGCTGTTTTCAGCAGGTGAGTCTTTATAGCATCTGTAGATCGTTTACAATTTATTTCATTCTATCGATTACGTTTTTTAATTAACGTGCATGGGACGATAATAAAAGTGTCTTTTTTTTCTTTTTCTTTTTCTTTCTCGTTTCGTTTCGTTCGAACAAAGATTCAAATAACGCGCGCTTTTCTATTTGGTAGCATGATCAAACAATATGTGTGTTTCGGTTTGGAAAACAAACTTCGATTTTGTCTTGCGTATGTAAATGATTTTTAAATTTACTATTTTTTTTTCTTTTTTTTATTGAACCACTAATATTAATAACTTTAGTTACGGGCCTCGAGTTTTAAATTCGTCGATATATAATTTTTATAATGATTTTATATTATATAAGATAAAGGATTATAATATGTTGTTGGATAAATTGTTCATCTCTTGGTTATCTTTTAACTTTTTTGTCAACGTATATTTTGTTATTGTTATGCTAAATGAATAATTGATATAATATTTGGTCTGTTGGTTGATACGATAAAGAAAGAAAAAAGGGGAGAGAAAGAGTAAGAGAAATACATATTCGGAAAAAGAGATAAAAGGGGAAAAATAAATAGTAGTAAAAAATATAACAAACAGCAATCCACTTTTTTAGCTATCAATCATCCTCGCGATGTTTGGATGGATAGGAAAAAGGTAGAAGGAGGGTTTTAGTGAGAGAAGGGTTGAAGCTTGATACAGGCTAACGTTGATAGAAAATTCACCGATGGAAATTCGAATGAGGAATAAGATGGGATACGTATCGAATAAGTTATAGGAAAAATTAGATTTACCAAAAGTCGAAAGAATTTTTTTTATTCAATTAAATCACGCGAGAGAGAGAGAGAGAGATGGGAACAAATTATTCCAAATTTTATCAAGTATTAAAAAACTATTTTAGGATCGAAGGGATGATATTTCACATTGAAATTATTCAAAGTCGAAAAAAATGATCTAAGAGAATTTCTATTTAAGCCATGGTGTAACGTAGAAATAAATATTTCTATTTATCTGTTTTTTTTTTATTTTTTGATTCTTTTCTTTTTTGTCATATCTTCAAATTTATTGGCTAGAATAAAAACGATATTAATTAAGCAGCGTCATACATGATCGTACGATTTTGAACGTAAAGCGTCATTCGATATGTATCTCGGTAGCAGTAAAATACACGCGTTGCAAATATTTACATAGGAAGATATATCAACCACCAGCACCACTACCACTACCACTACCACCACCACTACCATCACCAACACACCCCTCGTCTATCAATTAACGCGCGATACGTTATGCTTCGTTATATTACACTTTTTTTATTTTTTTTCCCAAATCGATTGAAAGTATTTGTTTATTTTATTTTTTTTTTTTTCCCGAGCAAAAAGACATAATCCCGTAACTTTTCCTCCCCCTTCCATCTTTTCCCAACGTTCTCAATATTAATCAGACATATTTTTATTTCCACTTGATTTAAACATAACCTCAAACTCGAACACCGAACACTAATATTTTGAGCATCATTATTTAATACGAGATAGGTATGTATTTACGAGAGTTAACAAATTACAACCCTAATATATGTAAGAGATAAATGAACGTAAAAAAGAACATTCATACGACAATTGTGTCTTTTGAACGGTTAGTTGCTCGAACGATCGACTAATCGACCTATCGATCATTCCATTAGAGTTGACAACTTCAAACGGAACTTTCGATTAGTCTCCTATTAATATAAAGATAGATACTAATACTAATTTCTTCCTGTTTTTCTTTTTCTTTCATCTCCTTCTTTTGAACCCCTTCGATACGAGCGTCGGATATATCCGGCATCAATATAACGTGACCCACAGTGTGTTGTACTAACGACGGATATTGTTTGACATTGTTTTATTAAGCATTATTCTTATTCAACGCTTAGGAAAATGTTCATAATAATAATAATACTTAATTTTATCGTTGTGGAAAAGGTTAGATTTAAATGAAAAATATCTGCAATGTCTTTTTTTCTTTTCTTTTTTCTAAAAATTTCGTCAAAGGGGGACCCGCTCGGAAGATTTCTTTGCCAATTTGATCCGCTTTATTGTACAGGACAGAGAAGACACAGTAACGTTGTGTAAATCGTCATTATTTGAAATAATCCGTGAGCGCAGACGCGCGCGCGCGCACGCGCTTGTCCCCCCACATTTCGGGAGTTCCATTCGCGTCACGGTTTTCCGTATAATAATTTCCAAAGCTATGATTTTCTAACAAATCTCATCCCCACCTTCACCCCCCCCAACCCCCATTGTATGTTGCGTCAGATTTGCAAGTCTATATTTTTCCCTTTTATTTTCTGGTTTAAACCCTCACATAAGCGGTCTATGCATTTTAAATCATGGTTCATTTGCGAGGGTTCAAAGTATTTCGTTAGACGTCGATGTAACGTTAAAAACAAAAAAAAAGGAAAAATTAAAAAAAGAAAAAAGAAACGGAGAGAAAGACTTTGATCAAAAATTTATTCTTTCTTTTTTCTTTTTGAAAGGATAATCGTTGTTCGCGAACGTCAATCAGTCAGTCAGTCAGTCAGTCAATTTTTGTTAGGAAAAGAAAAAGAGAAACTACGAAGAAAATTTCATCAACAGTATTTCCGTTTATCCCTAAGGTGATTATTTCTTTCACTGGGAACGATGGTGGAAGCTTTGAATTTCATGAAATCGTTATTCTCCCGTCCGGACGTATTTCTGGATCGATACTTGTCTATGATAACGTCTCTTTCTCTTTATCTTTCTCCTCGATGTTACTTTTTGTCTCTTCTCGTCGAACGATTAATTTCAAGGAGCCACGCCGACTGAATTTTAATCGATATATATATATATATATAGAGAGAGAGAGAGAGAGAGAGAACGATAAAACACCCCTTTCACGATTTAGCACGACCCTAACGAATTCGTTTCGCATTTTCGTCTATTCGCGAGATCTTTCTATTCAAGTATTCTCAGCTTTATTAAACCACGTGCTTTTTCGTCGAATCGTACGCGAACTACGGTCTTAAAATAAATACGCGGAAAGAAAAAAAGAAAGAAAGAAAGAAAGAAAGAAGGAAAGACAGACAATTCTCGAAGGAAGAAGGAAAGGACCATCAGCTTCCATTCCTACCAATGGTTTGGACTTCTGTCTCTTGCATGAATGCATGAAACAATCGTATATCTCATGCAATTAGCCGGAGCAAATCTTTTTGTATCTTTTCTCTTTTGTCTTTCTTCCTCTCCCAGGTTTTTCTCTCTCTTTCTTTCTCTTTCTATGTACGTATATGTATATCCTTATCTCTTCTTTCTTTTCTTTCTCACTTTTATTAACCAACGAACCAACGAACGAACGAACGAACGTTCCCGAAAAGTTCATTCTAATCAGAGTGCATTTGTAATTTCCACGGTCATTCGTCGTCGATGCAAATTGCATTTTAAAGATCGCGGGCTGGTGGACAGGTCGCCGCCGATTCGTCAGATAAAATCACGCCCGTTGTTCTTTACCCCCACTCCCTATTCTCTTTACCCCCACTCCGTACACTATCTACCCCCACTCCGCACTCCGAAGTCCGCACTGCCATTGTACTTTTTGTTTCTACTTCGCTATTCCGTTCCGATTTTAAATACAGAAAGAACTTGGCGAATACTACGAGCTTGCCGGTTTATCGCATATTACCATCCGCCTCGGCTTTTACGACTATCATAAAGTTTCCAAAGCAGCACAAACAAGCTCTCCGTGGTTGGTATCCTAAAAATGTATACATATTTTTACTGTAACTCGCCTTAAAGCTTACATACATACATATATTTCTTTACGAGTACCACCATCATTTGTATCGTAAAAAAATGAAACTATATATGTCCGTTTGGTTTAGTTAGTCTCAATAAGAACATCCATGCTAATTTTAATTTTTAATTCAATCACTAACGAAGCTTTTTTTTTATCCCCTCCCCTCCTTTCTAACCTCAAATACATATTTTTTTTATGTTTAATCCTTTCCTATATATATATATATCTTTTCTTTTTGAAGTGAAATTTATTTCTTTTTTCTTTTTAATCAAATTAACAACTTTTTGATAATAAAATTTCCAGTTAATTTAAATTAAAATATTAAAATTAGTACGTGCTTTTTTGTACGATATTGCGAACGTAATAATCGCGCGTGTATTTTAATTTTGCGAAATGTGAGGTATGAATTAAGAGATCGAATAATATATATATATATTTTGAAATATATTATATAATATATATTACTCAAACATATGTGGGGAATTATTTTTATTAGTTCTAGTAAAATATTTGATTGATTTAACTAATATTTTTCTTCAACGACGAAACAGTAACAAATGGTAAAGTTTTATTCTTTTTTTCTTCTTTTTTTTTATCTTGATCGTTTGTTCAAGATATAAAAGGACAACGAGAGAGAGAGAGAGACAGAGATAGAGACAGAGATAGGAAAGAAGCACTTTGCGTCTCATCTTCTATGTGTTCTCAGGAAACATTGCGAGGAAAATTCCTACGCCAGAAGCGTCCCCCCCCCTACCGGATAGTACTGCCTTGGAAATCTATTTCTTTTCTCACCTAGTTGATTTTCTTAACGTAAAAATAATAACTTTCAACGAATCTCAATTATCGACGAATGAAAAAAAAATGTATCAAAGTTACATTATTATTTTCTTTTTCTTTCTTTTTCTGTTTGTTCTCTCAAAAATAAAGAAAAGAAGAAAAAAGTAGGTGGAAATAATAAGACGAGAAGGGAAAAACAATGGAAGAAGATTTCCGTTTTACAGAAAATAATTCGCGGGAGTAGGCGTTTCGTCAAAGGAAACCAATTGGATTGTCTTGTCAGCGTGGGTTCGTTGATCGTTTAGGATCGCAAAATGGGGAATCTGGTTCGTTTCGGGGGGCGCCGGAAGAGAAGACTTTTCGAAGTTTGATTAAACTTTAACCGCGCACGGTGGTGACTGCGCGTGCTCTTGAAACATTGGATGTTTCAATATAACAGATTATGGAGGGACAGGTTGAATGAAAATCTTGAATAATTGAATTTGAAAATTTCAGGAAGGAAACAAGAGATTTCGTTAAAATAAAAATTCGCTGAGCAACATTATCAAAAAGCAAAAATATCGTGACAAATTACAAAGACCAATAATCGAATGATATGAACTCGTTATTATCATATATATTATATTTATTTATTATTATTATTATTATTATTGTAAATAATTAATAAATTAATAAATAAATTAAAATAAATAATAAAATATTTATAATATATATTATATATATTTATTTTGGAATCAATCTAATTAAATCTCGTTAAACAATTGTCGAAGCAAACGGTTTTTTGGATTAACACTCGTTAAAAGTTATTTACATAAATATTTGTTTTGAACGACGACGGGTAGATCCACTCCATTCGATTTTCCACTCGACGTTTTTTTCCCAGCGTCATTCGATTATTAAGCAAAAGGGGGTGAGCAATTCAACTGTCGATGGGGGAAGGGTGGGGAATAGGGAGGGGGTTGGTAACTCGTCTGCGACGGTTTAAGCATTTAAAAGAATTTCATAAAAATTTCAAAATGGCAGCGACGCACTCGCGCTCGCGCATGCGCACATGCACGTGGTTAGTACAAAGTAAGAGCTATCATCGTTGCCGATTTGAAAGTCTAAAAGAGAATTACTTGTTTATGAGAAGGCGAGGTCCGAGCTTTCTCCACCACGATGATATACACAGGAGCACCCAGCCAGCACCTGTTGGAATACAAAGCCAGTAGTCGAGTGCAGTCATCTCCGCTTGCTTTCGTTCGTAAATAAGTGAAAGATATTACCGACCGGCTGCAGTAATCCTTTAAAAGCTTTTACAAAAGTACGGATTTCTATTATAATTCACGTAGCCTCTTTTTTTTCTTCTCTTTCTTTTTTTTAATCTTTTTCGTCAAGTGACAGTTATACATTTTTATACCGGCGTATGAAAGAGGGACAGTTATCAAAGTATTCGTATGTAATATGTATTACGTATACGTACTTATGTATGTATAAGTAGTATATATAGATATATACATGTTTTTGCTAACGACAACTTTTCTTTCAACTTTGTTCGATCGATAATTTATCATAGATTACTATTATAACGAGGTTAACATTAAATTTATAACGTCCAATCAAATGATCGTGTTTTTGTAATTTGTAAAATATTAGCTGGAAATGTTTACAATGTACATTATTCGTTTAACAATTGATTATAAAGTGTCTCGTTTTATATTAATATTAATTTTTTGTTGTTAAAAAATCGATAAGAATATACGTGAAGTTGTATACGTGAAGATATATTTAACTTTGTCGAGTTAGATTAATTGGATTTTTGATTTTTCTTTTCGCAGAATTTGTTAAAAGCTAAATCTACATGTATCGGTTTTCTTTTGAACGTTATTTCAAATTTATTTTAGTTTCCGTGTTTTCTGTTATAATACAATATACGTGTACGTATTATATATGTAAGAAGATGTTTACACTCGAATGCATGATCACCCAAACAACCTAACACCGCTTTCACGGTATTTTACTTGAATCCGTATGCGTGTAGAAGATATCGAAGTCACAGATGCGTGTATGAACGAAAAGATAGTACTTCTACGTGATACAGAAACGATAAATGTTCTTACAGTGAATAAATTTCAATCGATTTGCTATAAAACAAGTTGACGCATTTTTACGTTTTTCGAGAGTTTTACGAGAAAGGTGTTATAACATGATACGTTAGGGGTGCGTTTGGTAACGATTCAAAGACCAATGAAATGTCGTTAAGAAAATAGCAAAGAAGATAAATCGATCGCAATATACAATCTTTTACTTTCTATTTATTTTTGTATTCTGTAATTAACTATTTAAATTATATGTTTTATTTCTATTATTATTATTATATATATTTTATTTTATATTATATTATATTATATTATATATATATATATATATATTTTGTATTATTTTATTTTTTTTTATTATTATTATTTGATATATTACATTTATTTTATATTATATTATGGTTTACTTAATATTATTTTCTTCAATATATTATTTATGTATTATTTTATAATATTACCTTATATTATATTCTATAATATGTTATTTGATAAATAAATTAATCTGCAATGAAAGTGGATTCCATTTTAGTGGACCTACTTAGCCCTTTTTATTAAATGCAATTCAAATTCAAATTCAAATTCAAATTTAAATTCAACTTTCGAGTATTTGAAAAATTATTTGAACGTAGCAAAAGCTCGATGAATTTTTTCATATTTGGGTTCCTAAAACTCTCCCACGATAATTATGTCATCGAGTCTTGGAACATGGAAAAAAACTAACCCCGCTCGAGAGCATCGATTTTCCATAATTCAACTTTACACCCCTAATCGTTTGACGTAAAACAGAATTAGTTTTCCCTTTTTTCGTTCGAAAGGTTCGTTCGAATCGATCAGTCGAGTCAATCGATTAATAATCGGTCTCGTAGGTCAATTTATTCTGATATATTTTCAACATTTTTCGAATATATATTCAATCTTGAATTCAATATATTATTTATTCTATCACACAATTTTTATTTTATATTAAAATAGTTCAAGATAAAAAAATAAAATAATTTAAAGATAATATAATATTAATAATAATAAATTACAAAAGATAATAATATTAAAACAATGTTCGATAGATGATATATAAACTGATTAAATAAATTTAACATTAATAACCATATAAGAAATGTGATAAGTTTTGATGTATAACAAATTATGGTTAAATCTTATACAAATTTTCCATACAAGAACAAGTCAGTATATCATTTTCTTTTATACTCAAAGATAGACATATTCATATATTTGATAATATAATCATGAATCGTGACAATTAAACTACATAGATTGATTAATATGTGTTAAGTTTTACAAATTTATGTTTAGAAATATATTATGTTATTAAATACACGTACACCGAATATACACTTAACATATTTAAGAATTGGGTGGGGGGGCAGAGGGCAGAGGGACAGAAGGGGGGAGAGGAAACCAATTGACGCTAAATAACTTTGAATGTATTTGTATTTTTATTGCAATGTTATAACGATGCATTCAGTAGAAGTGAGATACAGAAATGCAAGCAAGAACCAACCAGAAGAGTCGTCGGACTGGATCAAGTCCGTTGAAACGAGTTTATATATATGTGTGAGAGAAAAGTTTTGCTGTTGTGTCTCTCAGTTGTGTCTCTCATTCTCTCTCTCAGAAGGGGGGAGAGGAAACCAATTGACGCTAAATAACTTTGAATGTATTTGTATTTTATTGCAATGTTATAACGATGCATTCAGTAGAAGTGAGATACAGAAATGCAAGCAAGAACCAACCAGAAGAGTCGTCGGACTGGATCAAGTCCGTTGAAACGAGTTTATAATATGTGTGAGAGAAAGTTTTGCGGTGTGTTCTCTCATTCTCTCTCTCATTCTCTCTCTCTCTCTCTCGCTCTCTCTCTCATTCTCGTCTTTATCAGAGAGAATGGTACGCCGTTGATTTCCGTGCACTCTGTCATAGTTTATTCGTTTCCATGCACCCTGTTTGCTTTCAACTGGTAACAGCTGCATCACGAAAATAGTAGCAGGCAGGTACACGTTCTACTCTCTGGCACTTTCCTCGAGAATTACGACGATTTTTTTTCGACAAAATTCGCGTATGCACTGGTTTTAAACCAACCGCGAATTCTCCTTTTAACCCTTTTTTTTTCTTTTTTTTTTCTGCGAAGGCACGAAAGAGAAATATCAGAAACGGAAAGTTTCTCAATCCTCCCCACCCCTCTTAACCCAACCCCACTCTCTCGTGAAAGAAATTTTACGAAACGAATGGTATCTTTTTTTTTTTTCAAAATCGCAATACATCGAAAACATTTCTCATTCGGCAAGGATCTTACTATACCGTAGAAGAGAAATCTGATTTATAATTCCGATTCGTGGTATAGGAAATTATTAATGCGATAAGTTTATGAAAGATCGAATCGCGTCTTTTTAGGTTAGGAAATCGTGCGAGACGAATTCCTAGATCCTTGTTTATAGTTTTATTTTCTATATTTTTCTCTTAGAAGTAGAAGAAGAAGAAGAAGAAGAAGAAGAAGTTTAAACTAGGGGAACTAGGGGAGGGAGGGGGAAACGAATATTTAGAAGAAGAAGAAGAAGAAAAGTAAATCTGGGACGAATGAAGGAAAAGAAATAAGGAATAATATCTCGTGGATGTTTACGAGACGGTAACGCAAAGCACACCTCCTCCCCCTCTTCCTCGACCCCACCCCACCCCATGTTACCCCCATTCCAATGAATACTTCGATCGGACCCCGGATATTGCCGTCTGTTAAGAATTTTCGAACGAAAGTTTGTACATGGCTTCAAAGTAACGCAAGCATAAACGGTTCCTCATCCTATTGCACACTTGTAGAGTTTTGTCGTCTAACTTCCTATACTCTTCCTCTCTCTCTCTCTCTCTCTCTCTTTCTCTTTATCTCGCAGTTAGTATAGTTGATATATATGAGCCCTTTCATTTACGGCACGTTAGAGTTTCTCAAGATTTCGTTCGACCGAAAGTAATTAAATTCGTGTTATTATAGCAAATTATATATATATATAAGACTATTTATGGTGTAGGTAGAATACAGTTAAAAACAAAATTGTGTTTCTGTAACGAGAAGATTGAAACTTTTATTTACAAACTTATGTGACTGATATTTACATTTCTTACCTGTAACGAGAATAAACGACATTTAGTGTTAAGTAGTAAATTAATTAAAGAATATTTCTTTACATATATATGAGCCGTTTATTTTGAAAGTGGCCTAACTTCATTTTTCATTTTTTTCCGGTTACCCACGGTAACATGTACAGCTTCAAATTATCTATCAATAAAGCATTTAAGATTTTTTATATTCCGAGTAAATACGGTCATTCTGGACACATAAGTTTTCAGAGTTAGTTGAATCACTGAACCGTTTATTTTGAAAGTGGCCTAACTCCATTAGGAGTAGAGATTTTGGTGTGGTAGAAATGGCATTAAAAAAAAATAATTTACTGTTTGTCCCCCGAGAGTATTACAATATTATCAAAAAGTGTCGGAAAGGTAATAACTTTATTGTACATGAAATGAGACAAGAAGATTTTGTATCAACAAAATTATTAGAAGACGCAATTTTTAAAAGGGTCAAGAATTCTAACGGAGAACCAATAAACTGGTTAAAAATATGTTGGATGCGTTTTGTCAAAAATGAATAAGATTTTCTATAAGACATCAATGAATGAGAACGAAAATTTGAAAGTCCTGAATTTAATACCACGTCGGGGTAGACCAAGAAAGTTCGAAAATATTGTATTGACACCACTGTATAAAATATAAGACAAATTACAAGCGCAAAATTCAAGGACATAATTGACTTATTATGATATACCACCGGAACATCATGATTCTTTAAATCCCTTTCACATACACAAAATGTAGATGAGTAAAAATTGTTTTGTAATTTATGTTTGTAAAAAATATTTTGAATCGCATAATTTATGTTTTTAAAGTGTTATAAAGATATGTAAAATAAAATAAGTATTGTTTTTTCGCAATTTGAAGCATCTTAAATTATGTTGAATGGACTTCGGTTCCTTCAAATTTGATAACGAATCTGGTTGTTAATTTTGAAAGTGGCCTAACTCCATTCTTGGTAAGAAAACGCATATTATTCACTTAATAATTGCCATTATTTTAATAGGAACTGTAAATTGAACACCTTTAGATACACTTAAGCAACATAACTCATTGTTATTCTTTTCGTATATTTTTAATTGCATTGAAACGCAAACCTTTAAATATCTCAATTTAAGGTTATATGGAGTTAGGCCACTTTCAAAATAAACGGCTCATATATGTGTGTTACTCAATTTTGTTATATACAGAATAATGTGCAATTAAGTGTATTTTAATATAGGAAACAGATGTTTTTAACTTATCGTTGAAATAATTCGATTTTGATAGATCGAGACGATTAATATTAAAAAGAAATTCGAGTAGTCAGTGTATCCTATGTCAAAAATAGCACGAAATATACGGTGTGTGTGTCCCCCTCCCCTCCCCTTCGTCTCTTCATCTGTCCCATGAATGTTCACCCAACCCAACCAATTTTCATTTTCATCTACGTAATCACGATGCCAGGATAAATAACGTTCGAGTTGAACTATATCGAAAGGGTAGGGTAGGGCAGGGTAGGGCGGGGTAGGGTAGGGTAGGGCAGCAGGCATTTAGTATCGTCCCTATCGTTCGCGTTCGTCTCTCGAACAATGGAGTAATTAAATTTTGATTAATCGATTCGTTCCTTTATGCAGAAACGATCATTACGGTGGTCACTGTTGGTCCAGCATATACACAATATATATATATATATATAAATATATATATGTAGTAGTCGTATTGCCATGATTCTTCGTCAAAAATGGGCGTGATTTGTCTGTACGGTGATTTACCGTCCGTGTTCAAATTTACAATTCGTTATAATACGTATCGATTGTCAATTATTCGTCGTAAGAAATATCTATGTTTGTTGTTTTTTTTTTCTTTCTCATTTTTTTTTTAAAATAAATATACGTGAGATAGAGTAATTCATTTGCTAAGGTACAGAAGAAATGAATTTTTCATATAAATTATTATTTATGGATACTGAAATGAGTTTACTTTCTATCGAGAGATTGTATTTTTTTTTTCTTCTTATAACGTGATAATTGGATAAAATAGTTTTCAAATAGTTTTGCAAAAATATTTTCAAATTGTGAATATTCCAATCGTAAAGTACCTGTGGGTGTTAATTGGACAACAAAATTCGTTCGAAAATATGTTCAGTTGACCTTCAGGTACCTTACATCACATCATATAATCTTGCTTTATACGAAAATATAAACATAATCCATTCTACAATTGTAAATTATCTAAAAAATAACAATTTTTAATTCAAATCACGATGAATAATATCTATACTGAAAAGAATTTGTCTCTGTTTGTTTGTTTTTATTCTACAAAGGCACCATTTATTATTAATTCTCATAATCAAATGAACACTTCAAAATTTGACAAAAATATTTTCAGTCGAAACAATAAACCCTGATACGAGAGATTTCTCTTACAGCAACCGTTTAGATGAATAAACCATAACACTATGAAATATCTTACAATATTATATCCTTCTTTTAATTTCTTTTTTTCTTCTTCCTATCATGAAATGAATCCTTTTGTTTTATGCAAGGACGAAATTCTTCTTCTCCCCTTTTTAAAGGAGACCAGATCCTAGTCCACAGATTCTTTTACTTACGTTAGATGGAATAAAAAAGGAAGGAAGGGTGAAGGAGAGGGGGAGGGGGGTTAGAGAGAAAAAAAGGTAAGGTTGTAGGTTGACGAATCAGCGAACGAGGATAAATGCCACATAATCCGACTGGAAGCTCTGATTGCTTCGTGGCGGGGTCGAGGTTATCGTCAAATCCGCATGGAGACCTCTTCCATGTCTGGTATTCGGTATCGAGCTTGTTCTATATATACATATACATCCACATGCACATATACATATATATATATATACATACATACATAGTTTAACTCGAAAAGCTAGTAGGCCAGTTGTTCACTGCAGGATGCCAAAATCGAGAGATGGACGTTCATCGAAGAAAGAAAAACTTGTTTCTCATCCGTTCGTTTTAAAAGCCCGGAAGTATTCTTCCGAGGCTGAAAATGTATTCGGTCATATTTTATTATTTCCCCGATTCGATGAGAAGACCGACATAGATAGAAAAAGAGAGAGAGAGAGAGATGATTGGTTGGTAGTGAATCGAGGCCGAATCGAGGCCGAATCGATAAATGAAATAAACTTTCTATTCTTTATTTCTTTTAACTCGAAGAGAGAAAACTCTCATCCCCCTTCTACATCCCCATACAATCCTGACTCAACCCCCCCACCTTCTCCCCTCTTCCACCATCGCCTATTCTTTTTTTCTTTTTCTTTTCTACCATTCTCATTCGCGTATGTCGTATTATTTTATAATTATTCTGTGTAAGACAAAATTAAACAAACACGCAATAAATAGATTTAAATATTAACAGTTGTGGAAAAAAAAACTGGTGTGTGTACTTATGTACGCACGTAAGAAGTTATACTTCTTTGCTGTACCAAAACGAACATAACCTCAATAATCTCAAAAATAACTTCAAAAAAAAACTTCGAAGAAAAAAAATAACTTAAAAAAAAATATATATATATATAAGAAAGAATAAAAAACAAAAACTGATGTGTGTACTTATGTACGCACGTAAGAAGTTATACTTCTTTGCCGTACCAAAACGAACATAACCTCAATAACCTCAAAAATAACTTCAAAAAATAACTTAAAAAAAAATTTATTATTATTATTATATTATTATTATTTAAAAAAAAGGAAAGAAACATATTTTCAATCGATCGATATATTATATATATTAGAAAGAATAATAAAATATCATAATATAGATATCAGTCTACACTAAATATAAGAGAGATATATCGAATGACTTGACGCGTCAACAGTAATGGCGCGGTTACAGCATTAGTTCTCGCTTCGATCATTTAAGTAAAGCGGCGCTGAGTACAATTAGTATTTGGATGGGTGACCCGCTTGAGAAAAAAGGGGGGAAGAAGAAAAGAAGACAACTTCACGCCGTATACTTGAAATCGCTTTGCCGCGCGTTCGTAAATACCGACAAACTTCATGGTGTCGTTTTTCCAGACGCTCGGAACAAAATCACTCCTCATTAGATTTTCCCCAACGCGCCAAAAGAAGTATAACTTCAATATAATATTTAATTTAATTGATATTTTATCTTGTCCAGAAAGTAAAACTATTAAAAATATGTATCTTAGGAAATTTGATGAACGGGGTTAGAAATTCTCTTTGAACGTTATTTTGATCTTGTTGACAAGATCAGTTTGATGCAGTTTGTTGCAGATTAGTTTGATCTCGTCAAGAAGATCGAAATAACGTTCAAAGAGAATTTCTAACTCGTCTAAATTTCCTAAGACACATATTTTAATAATATTTAACGCGTACAGGGAGAAAAGAGACGCGATATATTTCATCGTTCCGTCGTATTATCCTCTCCCATTATCAGTATTTTATTATTATCATTATTATTACGTATATATTTTTGTATTATCACAAGAGAGAGAGAGAGAGAGAGAGAGAAAGATCATTATGCGGTTAAAACCCGACAACGTGAAACCCGAACACGATGAGTAGACAGACGTTTGGTGCCTTGGAGTTTCTCTCTCAACGGAGAAGCAGCAAATGAAAACAGAGAAAGTTCCTTCTCTATATACGGTGGGTATAGTTACGAAAATATTTGGAGAAGTCACGGGATCGTAATTAAAAGTGCGCGTCTATAGTTCCGCCGGCTTAAAGCTTTTACTTGCTAATTAAAAATTTTCTCAAAATAACACCGTTCTAGAGAAAGGGTGGGGGTGGAGATGGTTAGTGGTGGTTGGTTTCGGGTATGGGAGGAGAGGGGCTGTTGGTGAAGGGAATCTTTTTAATTTTTTTTTTCCCCATTCCCTTCTTCCTCGTTCCTTTCCCCCACTTCCATAGATAAGAATTATAATCGACGCGAAGTTACGAAGATTACAATGAAACTTACGACGAATTTGATACTTTTTATTTAATTTTGTCACGATACTTTTAGATACTACGAGAAAAATATTCACTTGGACGAGTATAATTCACTTTTTTCTTGATTTCTTTTTCTCACGTTGCACGTTTGAAAAAAAAAAAGAAAATTGAAAATCAATCGGGCGACGTATAATAAAGTTGTCGGAGTGCTTGTTTCTTTTTTTTTTTTTTTACGTGTTTATAGAAGAACCGTATCGTATACGCGCGTAGAACGCGTTTCGCGAGAAAGTAGCTGAGAAATAAAATTGTCCGGGGAAATCCCTGAGGCGAGACTGAAAGGATGGTAAAAAGAGAGAGAGAGGGAGAGGGAGAGAGAAATAAAAAGAAATAAAGAGAAAAAGAGAGAGCCGAGGACAGACACGACTTGTTCAAAGCTCGCGCTAAAAGGAACGTCCGGAATTGGTT
Source organism: Polistes fuscatus (assembly GCF_010416935.1). Classification (NCBI taxonomy): domain Eukaryota; kingdom Metazoa; phylum Arthropoda; class Insecta; order Hymenoptera; family Vespidae; genus Polistes; species Polistes fuscatus. The sequence continues at coordinate 2,474,608 of NW_025113075.1, forward strand.
AATTGAATCCTTTTTAGTAGCATGTACCGGAGGAAATTCGCATGACGTGTATATTTGCCCAGTTTCTGGCAATTCTAAAAATCAATCGTTCGTCCTTACTGCATTCTAATATCCATGAATAATTAATAATAATAATAATAATAATAATACAAATATTGTATTGACGTGTTAAGTAAAAATGATCGATTAAATGATTTATAAATTTTTTTATCGAAAAATAATTCACATGCCAACGATCTTTATCAAAAATATGCATTTGCATAAATATTCGCTGTCTAATTATTATTATTATTATTATTATTATTATTATTATTATTAGTTGGCTTTAGAAATTCGGAAATGAATTGCAACAAATTCCATGCATTTCGTTTAAGATTTATTCCAATATTGTTATTCCCATGCTACATCTTGGTATTCCCATTGATTTCTCCCCATTATGGTAATACTTATGGTATTTTATACGTCATTAGATAATACAAGTAGAATTAAATGAATCGAATGAACGAATTGAAAAATGTAAATCTATTGGATCGTTTTATTCATCGTCAAAGATTAGACGAAGGAAGAACATTGGTTGGTGGTTCGATAGTAAGGGAACCGGAGGGTGGGGGGGAGGAGTTGAACGTGTAGATTGTTCAGTAGGACGATAGGTCGATTATCGAAACGTCTGTTTTCCGATCGAACGATTATTCGTGCCAAACGACGCATTCGGAACACGTGTTCGCGTTCGCACTTACACGAGTAAACGGCGCGAAGTAACACGATGGTGGGGGGTGGTGGTAGTGGTGGTGGTGATGGTGTAGGTTTGGGTGGGTGGATGAGTGGGTGGTTGTATAAGCTCATTGCGTGCCCATTGATTTCGGTGCTAGTGGATAAACTGGCTAATGATTCTCAGTCGAATGAAATTCGATTCCGATTAAAAATTAAAACTTCCATAACGTCGAGGAGACTTCTTCCAACCCCCCCTCCAACCCCATAGGGTATACGTTTATTTTTGCTTTTTTTCTTCTTTTATTTTCTTTTTTAATCGAATGCTAGCAACGCATCCGGCCAATTTCAAACGTTTCCATCAAAGTTTATTATATTACCGTTGGAATACGATATTCGTATAAATACGTAGGTGTATATATCATTTATATCAGATATATTAAATGATATTATTGTTTATTGAAAATATTTCAATACGTATAAACACTCGCTTAAGGCTTATTATCCTCGATATGAGGAATAAGTAATGCCCGGCGGTAAATGGGTTGTTTAACGTTGACGTTCTTTATCGAAGATCGAGATCGAGATCGATAGATCGATTCTTTTTTGGTTAAAGGATAAACGATTTTAATTCGGTTGGTGCCGGTAAACCGTTAGCTCGATCAAAATCTGATATCCCGGTGGGCCAATCAGCATTGCGTTCGCGACCAACATCGAGTTTTATGTAAATTTTTATCGATACGCTTGTCCCGTGTTACGGTTCCCTCCTCTCCCCTTCCCTCTCCTCCTCCGATTTCCCCCGATTTCCCCCCGTTCATCGGCTCAATTGCCGTCCCCGTCAATCACCTCTCGTCTATTTGTTTCCTACGAATATCGATCGATCGTTGTTAGTTTCTTTTTTCTATTCCTTTTTCTTTTTCTTTTTTCACCCCCGTTATATTCTATTCTCGAAATATCGCGAATTAAAAGTAATTCAAATTACGATAATAAAGATTAGAATACTTTCTCCATAACGGGAAATTTTAATCTTTTTACGTTTTCTAAAATAAAACGGAGGATTGGATACTCGAGGATAAATTCAGAATTTTTTTATCATACTGATCGTCAAGCTCTAACGATGGCTTCGTTACGTCGATAAGTTTTCAGCTTTTTTTTCCTCGTTTCTTTTAGTTCGTTTGTCTTGCAATTGAAACAATGCAAATGTTGAAGATGAAAACGTTACGAAGAACCTATATGAATGTAACATTCAACACGTAAACGTAGAAATACTGAATTACACATCATACTTTTCTCATAATCCTCCAATTCTAATTCGTGTACTTGGTTAACTGTAAAAATTTTAACGCCACGACTGAAAGAATGCAAATGTTGCAGATGAAAACGTTAAGAAGAACCTATATGAATGTAACATTCAACACGTAAACGTAAAAATACTGAATTACACATCATACTTTTCTCATAATCCTCCAATTCTAATTCGTGTACTTAGTTAACTGTAAAAATTTCAACGCCACGACTGAAAGAATGCAAATGTTGCAGATGGAAACGTTAGGAAAAACCTGTTTGAATGTAACATTCAACACATGAACGTAGAAATACTGAATTACACATCATACTTTTCTCATAATCCTCCAAGTCTAAATCGTGTACTTGGTTAACTGTAAAAATTTCAACGCCACAACTAAAAGAATGCAAATGTTGCAGATGGAAACGTTAAGAAGAACCTATATGAATGTAACGTTCAACACGTAAACGTAGAAATACTGAATTACACATCATACTTTTCTCATAATCCTCCAATTCTAAATCGTGTACTTGGTTAACTGTAAAAATTTAACGCTACAACTGAAAGAATGCAAATGTTGCAGATGGAAACGTTAGGAAAAGCCTGTTTGAATGTAACGTTCAACACGTAAACGTAAAAATACTCAATTACACATCATACTTTTCTCATAATCCTCCAATTCTAAATCGTGTACTTGGTTAACTGTAAAAATTTTAACGCTACAACTGAAAGAATGCAAATGTTGCAGATGAAAACGTTAAGAAGAACCTATATGAATGTAACATTCAACACATGAACGTAGAAATACTGAATTACACATCATACTTTTCTCATAATCCTCCAATTCTAATTCGTGTACTTGGTTAACTGTAAAAATTTTAACGCCACAACTGAAAGAATGCAAATGTTGCAGATGGAAACGTTAAGAAAAACCTGTTTGAATGTAACGTTCAACGCGTAAACGTAAAAATACTGAATTACACATCATACTTTTCTCATCATTGTTCAATTCTAAATCGTGTACTTGGTTAACTGTAAAAATTTTAACGCTACAACTGAAAGAATGCAAATGTTGCAGATGAAAACGTTAAGAAGAATCTATATGAATGTAACGTTCAACACGTAAACGTAAAAATATTGAATTACACATCATATTTTTCTCATAATCCTCCAATTCTTAATCGTGTACTTGGTTAACTGTAAAAATTTTAACGCCACGACTGAAAGAATGCAAATGTTGCAGATGGAAACATTAAGAAAAACCTGTTTGAATGTAACGTTCAACACGTAAACGTAAAAATACTGAATTACACATCATACTTCTCTCATAATCCTCCAATTCTAAATCGTGTACTTGGTTAACTGTAAAAATTTTAACGCTACAACTAAAAGAATGCAAATGTTGCAGATGGAAACGTTAGGAAAAACCTGTTTGAATGTAACGTTCAACACGTAAACGTAAAAATACTGAATCACACATCATACTTCTCTCATCATTGTTCAATTCTAAATCGTGTACTTGGTTAACTGTAAAAATTTCAACGCCACAACTAAAAGAATGCAAATGTTGCAGATGGAAACGTTAGGAAAAACCTGTTTGAATGTAACGTTCAACACGTAAACGTAGAAATACTGAATTACACATCATACTTCTCTCATCATTATTCAATTCTAAATCGTGTACTTGGTTAACTGTAAAAATTTCAAAATCGTTAGATGAAAACGTTCACGTCGAAGATACAATCTAACCGTATATATTCTATTTTCCTTGAAAATGAATAAAAGTAGAGCTTCGTAGGAAATGAATCGAGAAAAGGGTTGCGTTTCTTTTCTCGTTACTACCAGACGAGGAGTTTCCTCCCATAAGGTATCGTTCTTCGAAGTAGTAATATGAAAGAAATCCCCAAAGGTTGATATCGCGTCTGCGGTGGCCGTTTTTCCTTCTCGAATCGAACTACCAACCCTCTTTATTTCTCGACTCTCATCCCCCGTGGGGATGCAAAGTGCGAGTCAGTGCGACGGATCGATTTCAATTTGGGCTACAAATTCCAGCCCCCCGCGCGCGTGACACGAAACGAGAGAGAGAGAGAGAGAGAGAAAGAGAGTGAGTGAGTGAGAGACTTCGTTTAACCGTAATTGAATTAAAAGACTGCCGTTCCTAAGAAAATGCCCAAGAGAAAAAGAAAATGGAAAATGAAAGGATAAAGTTGAAGAAGCAAAGAGAGGAAATGGAATAGAAATTACAAAAAGTTTAAAAAAGAAAATAATAAATAAATAAATAAATCTATCTATCGTTTGGGGAGTGGGAGATTGTTACGATTTTTGATTTCGTCCGTTATTATTATTTCGTTCCTTTTTGAAAACTAATCTGATTTACCATTCGATTAATCAAAGTCTAATTCATTGGATGGAATAAATAGGCTCACGTTATACGGGCAGTTTTCAAGCGTAAATCCATTCGAGCCGAATTATGTGTCGATATAACACCATTATATAACAAGTTTCAGAGTCGTTTCAACGTGAGAGTTGTTTCCTTCAATTAGCCGGGGAAAAAGAGAGTGAGAGAGAGATAGAGATAGAAGTATGGAATAGGAGATAATTAAAAAAATATGACGAATTTCTATATCTATATAGACATTTATATAGACAATTGTAATTTTCCTCTTTATATATATATATATATGTATATATTTTGCATGTATGCGTATCATGATATCATCAACGATGTGGGTCGGGGAGTATGTTTGAAAATGAAAGAGAGAGGATAAATGAAGCACAGTCGAATGAATACATTAATTAAACCATTTATAGTACCCATCCCTTTATCTCCCGAAACCTAGCTAGGTTGAATCCTTTTTTTTTTTTTCTTTTGTTTCTTTTTATTCCAACGGAATAAAATCGCAAAGCATTATATCCTCGTAGAATGGTGACAATGTCGAGACGAATGAGTTTGAATGCATCTATACGCGAAGCTTATGGCGTGCGAATGAATCGTTAATTGACGCGTGATTGGTTCGAGGGAAGATCACGCGACTTAACACGTGTTAGACGATAGACGAATCAGAGTCAACGACAAATGTGACGCTTTAATCGGTTGAGAGGTTAGGTTTTAAACGAGCACGATTGAATTTAGTAGACGAGTTTAGGAAGAGTGTACAAGCGAATAGACGAATTTAACGATAGGAAAATAGATGAAACGAAGAAGCGTAGAAAGGATGAGTAGAAACGAGAAAAATATAATGGTAAATAGATCGTAGACGTATAGGAGAGAAGATATCGAGGTCGAGTTTTAATATTATTAACTTTTTCCTGCTATTGCCAACTATATTATTCGATTATACGATGGTAATTTTAACCTAGTAAGAAAAAAATATTATCATTCGTGACACACCGTGATTTAGTATACATATATATATAAGTTTAATTATATCTGTATAATGTTCTACAGATCCTGCGTTCTAATCCTCCCCTCTCTTCCTCAACCCTCCGATCTTCTTAATCAATCGTAACTGTTTAATTTTTTGTTTTTACGAATCCTACAACGTACACGTATATAATATTTAGCAATTTTATACGATAGGATGGATAGATAAGCAAAATAACTTTTTATTTGATAAAGAAAATAAAATCAATAAATGATGAAGATATTGTTTGAGGATATACCAGTAAAAGAAATATTAAATCTATCCATTCGTTGTTTGTGTTTCGAGCAAGATAGAGGAGCAAATTTAATGAAGATAGCGCATCATTGAAGCGAAAACCATTCCAAATGTCTTTGTCGAGTTTATATCGCGTTTTCACGATTGAAACGGAAACGTAGTGTATATTCTATAAAGTGATGATCATGCCCCACCTCTCGTAGTCATTTTCAAACCGTAGATCATGTTTATACTCGAGAGAGATTCAACGTTGAACGCGAATTTCCCCACATTTAGAAATTGAAGAGAATCGTTTTCTTCTACTTCAAATTATTATCGTCCGATAGTGTTTTATTAACGATACAAATGGTAACGTTTATAATATTATTATACCTAATAATAAAACAATATACGTCGATAAAAATAAATAATCCATTAAAAAATATATTAGTCCTCTCTAAAAAAAAAACAAAAAAATAGATCACGGATTTATTCTGACGTATAAATGCGTTTTATATTTGAAATCGTCGTTTTTTGTTCTGTCAATCGAATTTAATCGACGATTCGTTCATTCGCTTCTTCTTTTTTTAGGTTTTTTCTTTTCCTTCTTTGTTCCACCCTCATTTATTCTCTACTATTTTTATAAAAACAAGCTTGAACTTAGGTTATTTTCGTTTATATTTTATATTGGATATTATTATACGCGAAAATCTGAGAAGAGAAAAATACTTGTCCTCGAATATTAATTTGTAGTTTGATTTATTTTTCCTTTTTTTCTTTTTTTTGTATTTTTGATTATTTTTATTACTATAGTAATATAGTAATTATTATTTCAACGAATGAAACGTATTTTCGACGTCATTAAAAAGTTCGTAAAACTTTATGAAAACGCATTGAAATACGTACGTTATAATCTGGAAAATTTTTGTACCAACGAGAATACGAGGAATACTCTCATCGGGATAACAATAAAGCATAGTTCGACACGAGAGAATAACCAACGCGAATATGTGTCCCATCAAAATATAATTACCTATTATTACAAAGTTTAATTTGCAAATAAATGCAAATGGGGATAGCTTGTAATTAATTAAAACAAGTATATTCTTGAAATTCGTAATATCTAATTATACGCAACGAGGAGAGGGGGTGGTTGAGAGATGACAAAAAAATCTTTTAATATGGTACTTTATTTTTCAGTTTCGTCGAGATTAAATGTTGAAATTGACCGTAGAATTGAAACGTTGAATTGACCTAAAGAGATTTTATACAAAACATGCATTTTTATATTTATATTATATACAAATATATTTGTAATGTCAATCATTTAAAATATACCCCTGTGTTATATGGATTTAATTATTATATATTTATATATTATATCGGTTATAGATATATATAATATAATATTATATAAAAATAGATTTAAAAATATTTTTTTAATTAATTTCAATATAAAAGAAAAAAATATAAAAAATATTATTTATATAATAATATATATATAATATAATTTATATTATTATATTTATTTATAATTATATATTTATTAATTATATATATTTATATATTATATCGGTTATAGATATATATAATATAATATTATATAAAAATAGATTTAAAAATATTTTTTTAATTTATTTCAATATAAAAGAAAAAAATATAAAAACTATTATTTATATAATAAATCTTTGCATTTTGTTTCACATGTAATTGGTACTCCTATAGATTTTTGACCACAACCATAACCTCAGTATTCTCTATAGGTTTGAATATGTTAACACTGCGAAACTGGAGAATAGTGTAGTTGATATTTTATTCTTCTTTTAAATTATCAATGTTCACATATCGAATGTCCTACGTTATTACAATTTATTAAATTCGATATTAACGTGAGTCCCTTCCCTGTTGACTTTTATTACAGCAATCACAGATTTACTGACCTCATTACAGGAATATGCATTTATGCAAAACTCAATATCCTACAAAATTGATCTTTCAGTTGGATCATAATATACGATTAGACAATCATTGTTGCACCCTTACGTTTAATAAACATTTAATGACAATCAACTACTTAATTTATTACTAATTCAATCATTTATATAAAAATACACAAATGTATATTATATATAATTCATTATCTTTATATATTTATTTTTACGATATAATAACATTTATATTTCTATCACAAAAGAATAAAACAATAAGAACGAGATGAATATAAGATTTAGAAACGAGACTGTAGGAAAGGAAAAAAAAATTCTTCAAAATTGCACCGATACCTTTCTCACGAAAATTGCGGATGAAGTTGCAGATGAAACAGAAAAAAAAAAAGAAAAGAAAACAAAAAAAAAACCCACGCAACTTTTCGTTGCAATATACATATATTAATGACAATCAACTACTTAATTTATTACTAATTCAATCATTTATATAAAAATACACAAATGTATATTATATATATTTCATTTATCTTTATATATATAATATTTTTTACGATATAATAATAACATTTTATATTTCTATCACGAAAGAATAAAACAATAAGAACGAGACTGTAGGAAAGGAAAAAAAAAATTCTTCAAAATTGCACCGATACCTTTTCTCGCGAAAATTGCGGATGAAGTTGCAGATGAAACAAGAAAAAAAAAAGAAAAGAAAACAAAAAAAACCCATGCAACTTTTCTTTGCAATATACATATATTTGTTCCAGAACGAGATGAATGTACGATGTAGAAACGAGACTGTAAGAAAAGGAAAAACAAAATTCTTCAAAATTGCACCGATACTTTTCTCACGAAAATTGCGGATGAAGTTGCAGATGAAACAAGAAAAAAAACAAAAAGAAAACAAAACAAAAGAAAACCCATGCAACTTTTCGTTGCAAATACATAATTTGTTTCAAGAACGAGATGAATGTACGATGTAGAAACGAGACTGTAGGGAAAGGAAAAAAAAAATTCTTCAAATTGCACCGATACCTTTTCTCACGAAAATTGCGGATGAAGTTGCAGATGAAACAAGAAAAAACAAAAGAAAACAAAACAAAAAAAACCCATGCAACTTTTCATTGCAATATACATATATTTGTTCCCTCCCCCCTCCCTTCCCCCTGATCGAGGTGTATTCGCTTTGTAACGCATCATAGTAATCAACGTTTTCAACGTTTCCAATTCGATTTGTCTCGTAGATATCCACAAATGAAATAAATAAACGAAATTCTTTTAATCGATTTAATCGATCTTTCTCGAGGATACGTCGAATCTTTTTTTTTTCCCCCTAGGATTCGTACACATGTGGTGGGGAGGGGGGTAGGGATAGGGGGAGGGGGGATGTTGATCAGACGATTCAATTCTTCCGTTTCGTTTTTTTTTGTTTCTTTTTTCTCTTTTTTTTTGTTCCCTTTCGTTTAGGTATTCGGAGTCAGAGTTTCGTTCGACGATCGTGGTAACGCGATGCAACAACGATGCAGAAAGCTGTCGTTCGATTCCTTTGATCGTACCTTGTTATTTGTCGGCCCTTGTGAGAGCCCTTTGTGAGAGAGCATGGGCATCGATAGTCTCGACTATAGTGATTCGATCGAATCTCCCCTCGCATTCCCATCCCCCATACCCCATCCCCCTTCCCCCTTGCCCCTCTCTCACACCCTTTCTCCAACCCTATGACGCGATTTAACCAAAAAATCACGCGTGTCATAGTTGTGTTGTTGCTTCGTAAATTGTCGTTGGTTTTATTCTTTTTTTTGTTTTTTTTGGGGGGGGAAGGGGATGGGTTAAATGGGAGATTGCAATGGGATACGAAAAAGTGTATAGGTTATGTTATTTCTTAAATTATAAATGGGATCTTATATTTTGTATTTTTGTTAAAAATCCCCATCCCCTTTCCCCCTCTCTCACACCCCTTTCTCCAATCCTATGACGCGATTTAACCAAAGAAATCACGCGTGTCATAGTTGTGTTGTTGCTTCGTAAATTGTCGTTGGTTTTATTCTTTTTTTTTAGGGGGGGGGATGGGTTAAATGAGAGACTGCAATGGGATACGAAAAAGTGTATGGGTTATTTTATTTTTTAAATTATAAAATGGGATTTTATATTTTGTATTTTTGTATAAAATACTAATGTAAAATGATTGTATGAAATTTTTCCTATTTAAAGTAATATCGTTATTTATTTTTTTTGTTCTTTTTTTCATTTTCGTAATTGACGCGTGCGAATGAGGATTTAATCGCGTATAAAATATCATAAGTGATAGATCTAATGAGAAAAGATCTCTCATTGGTTAGCTTATTAGAAGTAGATAGGAAGTTACGTAGATTCTTAAATTATTTTTTATATATATTTTCACATATTTTACTTGCATAAATATCAGCAGTCTGATACAATAATAAGAAATACACGTCAACGTGAAACCTGATTCTCTGAATGTTTCTTGAATGTTTAGAAAATCATCTCACACAATTATCAAACGTAACTTCCAATACTCAAATACGAAAAAAACAAATATTTAGAAAACGAATATTTTCAAAAATCATTTCACACGAGTGTCCAACTTTAACGTAGAAAAATGCACGAAGAAAGTGTTACAATCTCGATGATAATAAACTATAAAATAAAATAAAATATAAAATAAAATAAAATAAAAAATAAAATAAATATAAATAATAAAATAAAAATCAAATAAAAATCACAAAAGAGAGAATAACGCGAAACAAACCAAAAAAACCAGAAACAAAATACGAAAATGATGGAAAGGAAAGAAAGGAAGAAAATAAGAAGAGCACGCGAAGAGTAGGAGGTATGGGGGTTGGGGGGGTGGGGAGGGGGTGCTCGATATATGTAGAAAGTGTTCGGCCGTGTAATAACAAAGGGTTGATATTTTTCCGTGATGGAAAAGGTGTGTCGATATTCCAGTACATATGAGGAATAGGAAGCAGGGGGGTGAAGGGTGGGAGGGTGAGTGGGAGGGGGTTGCCCAGGAGACACAGGATACTCGAGGTATCTGTCGACGAGAAATATGTATAGTCGATCTACACCACTCACC